>NW_007734256.1:58136-74517 GCF_000696425.1 Galeopterus variegatus | reverse complement strand
GACTGCTAATGACATGCCTGCATGCCATTCTGTGAGGTATTTGGGTACATTTAAGTCAAGCTTACACCTCTGGGCCCTCCAAGCCATGGCTGAGCCTACTCACACATGAGTTAGGTTCAGTGTGGTCAGCTGGGACTCCTTGGCTTTCCCTGAAAGGCTACCCTAGGACCCAGCTCCCTACAGAGTCCCCTTTTCCCTGAAGTATTGTGTTGCAGGTCTTTGTTCTTGTCTGTTAGTGCCTCTGCACTTCAGTTTGCTTACTTGTAAAATAGGAATAATGCTTGTCTTGTCCTGTTCCACAAATTTGCTATAGATAGTGATAAAACGAGGAAACAGAAAAGTGCTCTTAGATTTCCAGAAGAAAGCGACTAATTTAAAGCTATTATACAAGAAAATATTACATCGTGACATTTCTCTATCTCTTTATGTAAAATAGAAATGAAAGATGTGGGATATTTCTTTGGAAAGCATTTAGAACACATGAAAAGTATTGCTTTAAGGTTTTTTTGCATTCAAAAATGGCAAGAAAAATATTATGCTTATTGAACTGTATATTTCTACGTAATATATCACTACATCATTACATATTTTTGATATGCAAATTTCTATGAAGCCAAGGATGCAAACATTCCTCTCATTGACTGCCACAGGCTTTTGTATTATAAAGATAAATACATACTAAAATTGCAATTCAAAGAAGAATGTTCTTATTGGAAAGAACAGACTGGCACCATGTTTCCTTGCTCTGCAGCACAGCGAAAATTTTTATGACATCCTGAAAGTTAAATATGAATTTATTGATTTTTGCCATTTCTTTCTCAGAAATACATGGCATCAAATACATAAGTGCATTTGACAATGTGTTTCAAACATCACAAATATTAATTTTTAGGGTGTTTATTTTGAAACCCAACTATGTGGTATAGAATGTAATTAGAGAATTACTAGCAGGGACAGGATTGTCAGGGAAAGCCTGAGTTTGGATCTGTGTCCTACTGGACTTGTGTCCTCTGTAAAGGAGAAGACAAAGATTATATCTCTAGTAAATAATTTTGAAAAATGAGGGCACATATGTATAAATGCAAGGTATGTGTGCTGAAATGTGTGTGTGCAGGAGGAAGGCTGGAAAAGGCGGTGATTATTCTACTTGAGAAATAAGTAAAGTATCAGATCCTATTTTCATCATAACCAACCCAGTGCCTACATCATCTTCATCACTTTTACCACCACGCATCATATCATAAAAGGATAAGAAGAACAGATGATTTATGATCACACTCTCTCTCTCCCTCTGTACTAGGAAGGTCAAAACTTTTCTCCAAAAGCCTCTATTTACAATGTTCTTCTGTTCTTTTTGTAGCAATGGGAGGCAATATGACCTTAAATCAGAGATTTTCTAAGAAAGTTGAGACCTCCCAAGAGAATTGTTTGAAATTTGTGGCGGCTCTGTTTAGGGTTGTCACAGTGATGGGAGGTCCACAACATTCAGTGGACAGATGCCAAGGATCCTATACATTGCATTGGGCAGGAGAGTTCCATACAATTGTATGGAATTGTTTCCCACATGGCTTTGGAAGTTCTACTGAACATTTATGTAAATGAAAACTGGTTTATCATTACCTGAGCCCAGAATTCAATGCTGTTTCAGACACAAACATAAATTATTTCTGCAAGGTTTTGGGGTATATTGAATTTTCTAGGAATGAAATTACTGTGTACATCAAAGGAGGATTGTACTTTTTTCTTTTTAATGTTTTACCCAGATTTGTTCACGAGTTCAGAAAATCACATCAACAGTGGTAATCCCACTAGTGGTATATAAATTGCCAACATAACCCAGGTGTAGCAGTCTGCATTTGTAGTTGTCACTTTAATAGTGATTCTACATACAGGTGTGATTGTCTGACATCATTATACCCTCCGAGGATGCCATGTCTGAGCGTTACAGATTAAAATGCATTTCATTTTGTTATAATTTTTCCTTTAATTTCTTCATTTTATTATTTTTTTTAGGTTTGTTGAAAAAATATATGTGTGTAAGTTATATCACCTATAAATTACATTTTAAAATAGGAAAGGGAAAAGTAGAAAATATTTATATTAAAAAGGAGTGTTGGTTGTGACAGGGTTGAGACTCACTGGCATAAATGAAATAGTGCATCAGGAGATCTGGTCTCCTACTCTCCTGGTCAACCATTGTGTGGTCTTGGTGAAATCACATTATCACTCTGAGTCCACTGAATGGAAAATTTATGGTCTGGACTAGATCTCTAGAGCACCTTCTAATTTTAAATCTCGACTCCTTGACTTTGAGACTAGTTTAGGTTTGAGAATATATAAACCCTTTAAAAAAGTGAAAACAGCTTACTGAGCTTACTGAGCCAAGTAAATATTCTGCAACTGGTACAGTGTGGCTCTTTATGACACATGTGTTAAATGTGTTTGCGTGACTAGTCTAGATAAGGACTGACATGGTTAATTGGAAAGTTTAAAGGCCCATAACTATTGGGCCCATACTAGTTGAGCCCATAACTATTCTTCCATAAGGAGTCCATGGAAGGATAGTTGAGTCTATGGAAGAAGAGTTGAGCATATAAACTCTTTGCACATTTATTAAAATTATGCAGCCATTGAAATCTTAGAAGAGAATTTTAAAAACATGGGAAATACTAATCTGTTAAACAAAGATTAGGAATCCAAATTTTGAATTTGTTAAGAAAAATATGCCTAGAGAAACTGAGAAGGCAGTATCTTTGGGTATCAGAACACCTGAATTAAAAAAAAAAAAAAGAGGAGTATTGTATTCTCGATTTTCCACAGTTTCTATAGCAAGCACTTATTACCCATTCATGGGAAGCTAACTGTCTTAGTTGTTCAGGCTGCTATAACAGGATACAATAGACTAGGTGGCTTAAACAACAGACATTCATTTCTCACAGTTCTGTAGGGTGGGATGTCCAAAATCAAGGTGCAGGCTGATTCAGTTCCTGGTAAGGGCACTTTCTGGCTTGCAAATAGATGCCTTCTTGCTGTATCCTCACATGGTGAAGAGAGAAAGCAAGCTCTCGCATGTCTCTTTTATAAGGGCACTAATCCCATTCATGAGGGCTCCACCCTCATGACCTAATTGCCTCCCAAAGCTCCCACCTCCCAATGCCATAACATTGAGGGTCAGGATTTCAACATATAAATTTTGTGGGGATGCAAACATTCAGTCCACAACAGTAACTTCATTCCCTGCTCAATGGTATTTAATGAGAAAATTTTACTTCAAATTTCTTTGTTTAAAAAATGTTTCCTGGGTGTGACGTCATCAGATGGCAGAATAGACACCCTCCTGCAAGTAACCAATTTACAACTATTAAAAAGCAAAGGCTGTCAACCTGGAACTGCTGAAGCTGGGGGAGGAGGATGAGAGACCCATGGAGGTCCTGAAGGCACAAGAGGCAATGGTAATAGGGTGTGGGGATAGCACCTCTCATTCTGAGCCAGCCCTGTATAGAGGCAGGGACTATACAGCTGTTACACATGCTGGAAAAAGCCACAGAGGCACCTTTTGCATAACCTGCTTGGAGTCTGCAGGGAAAAGGAGGGCTTCAGAGTACACCATACTAGCCCATGGGCCAGAAAATCCACTGGCAGGATTCCCCCAGGTGCATAGGAGCAGACTGCTGCCACTGACCAGAGAAGAGAGCCCCCAGATGATGGTGAGTTACAGTGAGGATGCCTACAGGGCCTGCCACAAGGAAAGCATTTGGAGTGCAGGGGGAAAGGCTGCCTGCCAGGGGAACATGTGGCATGGTGTGGGCAGCTGGTCACAGTGGAAATCAGTCAGGGCAATAGAACTGCAGGGGGATCTGTTTGAAGGAGAGCTGTCCCGGGCCAGAATTTCCACACAGCCCAGACCTGGAAGTGATTAATGATCCATACAAAAAGGCTTCCCCAGAGAATCAGCAGCAAATAGCAGTCTCCTTAAAAGCCTAGCCATCGACATAAAGACACAAAGATCAAGAAAGAACAGAGACAAATGTCACCACCAAATGAACAAACAAAGCATCAGCAATGGACACAGAGGAACAGCAGATCTATGAAATGTCTGACAAAGAATTCAGAATAACTCTCTTAATGATGTTCATGGAGTCACAAGAAAATACAGATAGAAGAGTAAATTATATCTAGAAAATAATTCAGGAGCAGATTGAGAAACTTGACAAGGGAATAGAATCAATTAGAAAAAACAAATAGAAATTCTAGAAATAAAGAATACATTGTCTGAATTGAAAAACTTGATAAAAAGTTCCAACAGCAGACTCAATCAAACAGGGGAAAGAATCAGTGAGCTCAAAGATAAAACACATGAAGTTGTCCAATCAGAGGAGAAAAATGAAAAAAGAATATAAAAAAATGAAACAGAAATACAGCAAATATGGGACTCCCTCAAAGAAAATAACCTCTGCATAATTGGCATACCTGAAGGAGAGGAAAAAGGAATAGATGTAGAAAGCATATTCAAGAAAATAATGGCTGAAAATTTCTCAAATATGGAGGAAGATGACAACATCCAGGGACAGGAAGGTCAGAGATTGCCAGTCAAAGTCAATCCAAGGAAGAATACCCCAAGGTATATCATAACCAAATTATCAAAAACCAAAGACAAAGAAAGAATAGAAAGCAGCAAGAGAAAAGAAACACATAACATTCAATGAAGCCCCAATATGTCTCTCAGTGGATTTCTCAGTAGAAGTCCTACAGACCAGAAGAGAACGGGATGACATATGTAGAGGGCTGAAGGAAAAAGACTGTTAGCCAAGAAATCTCTATCCCACAAAACTAACCTTCAAATATGAAAGAGAAATGAAGTCTTTTCCAGACAAACAAAAGCAAAGAGAATTCATCAACATTAGACCTGCCTTACAAGAAATGCTAAAGGGAGTTCTTCAATCTGAAAGATGACAATGCTAAGGAGTAGCAAGAAAACACTTGAAGGTACATAACTCATTAGTAAAGTAAGTTCACAGACAACCTCAGAGTACTTCAATGTCATAAGAGTGGTAAATAAACCACTTACATCCTTAGTATGCAGACTAAAGGAAGAACCCAACAAGACACTAGCATATGCAATAACCATGTAGGAGATAGGCAACATTAAAAGATGTAACTTGAAACAAAAAACTGTGAAAAAGCATGTGTGGGGGGGTGGGGAGGATGATGCCAAAGTGTAGAGTTAGCTTTGTTTTTTTCTAAAATATCAAGTTAAGTTGTTGTTAGTCTAAAATAATTTTTATAACTATAACTTGTTTTTTGTAAGATTCACAGTAACCATAACACAAAAATTTAGAAAAGACATACTAAAAATAAATAATGAGAAAGCAAAATGTAAATCTAGAAAAAAACATTCGAACAGAAAGGAAGAAAGTAAGATCAGAAAAAAGAAAAAAAAAGGATCCACAAAGCAATGAGGAAAAAAAAAATAGCAGAATGGCAGTAATGGGTCCCTATATGTTGATAATGACACTAAATGTAAATGGATTAAATGCCCTAATTAAAAGACACAGAGTGGCTGAATGGTTTATAAAATAAGAACCAACAATATGCTGCCCAAATGAAACTTACCTATAAAGAACCATACTGGCTGAAAGTGAAGGAATGGAAAAAGATATTTCATGCAAATGGAAACCAAGAAAAAAAAAGAGCAGGAATAGCTATGCCTATATCAGATAAAATAGATTTCAAGCCAAGGAAAGTAAAAGAAGGTAAGGAATATTATTATATAATGATAAAGGGATCATTTTCACAAGGGGATATAACAATTTTAAATACATACACACCCAACTCTGGAGCACCCAGCTATATAAAGCAATTACTATTGGACCCAATGGGTCCAACACAATAGAATACTTGGGAACTTTAATACCACACTTTCAGCGAAGGACAGGTCATCTCGACAGAAAATTAACTGGGAAACATCAGAATTAGTCTCTACTATAAGCCGACTTGACCTGATGGACGTTTGTAGAACATTTCATTTAATAGCCACAGAATACACATCCTTCTCAGCAGCACATAGAACATTCCCTAGAATAGATCATATTTTAGGACACAAAACAAGTCTCAACAGATTTTAAAAAATCAAAATCATATCAGCTATCTTTTCTGACCACAATGGAATAAAATCAGAAATCGACAAAAAAGGAACACTAGAAAACATATGAATATATGAAAATTAAATAATATGCTCCTAAACAATGAATGAGCAAAAGAAGAAATCAAGTAGGAAATTAAAATATTCCTGGGGACAAATGAAAATAAAAACACAACATATTAGAACCTATGGGATACAGTGAAAGCAGTTCTAAGAGGGAAGTTTATAGCAATAAATGCCTACATCAAAAAAGAAGAAAGACTTCAAACAAACAACCTAACATTACACTTCAAGGAGCTGGAAAAACAAGAACAAACCAAACTCTGAATCAGTAGAAGAGAAATAACAAAGATCAGAGTAGAAATAAATGAATTTGAGATTAAAAATTACAAAAGATTGATGAAACAAAGAGTTGGTTTTTTGAAAAGATAAACAAAATTGATAAACCATTAGACAAACTAAAGAAGCAAAAAAGAGAAAACTCAAATAAAGAAAATCAGAAATGAAAAAAAGGACATTACAACTGATACCAGAGAAATACAAAGGATCATAAGAGACCACTATAAACAAGAACAAGTGAACATACTGGAAAACCGAGAAGAAGTCGATAAATTCCTGGACATATACAACTTACCAAAGGTGAATCATGAAGAACTAGAAAACCTAAACAGACCAATAACAAGTAATGAGATTGAAGCAGTAATAAAAAGTATCCTAATGAAGAAAACCCCAGGACCAGAAAGCTTCATTGTCAAATTCTACCAAACATTTGAAGAAGAACTAATACCAATTTTCCTCAAAATCCTCCAAAAAACTGAAGAGGAGGGAATACTTCCAACTCATTCTACAAGGCCAGCATTACTTTCATCCCATGACCAGAAAAAGACACAACTAAAAAAGAAAACTACAGACCAATATCCTTAATGAACACAGATATAAAGATCCTTAACAAAATACTAGCAAACAGAATCCAACAACACATTATAATGATCATACACCATCATCAAGTGGGATTCATCCCAGGGATGCAGGGATGTTTCAACATACACAAATCTGTAAACATGATACATCACATCAACACAATGAAGGAAAAAATGTGATTATTTCTATGACACAGAAAAAAACATTCAATAAAATCCAACACCCCTTCATAATAAAAACAGTCAACAAATTAGGTATAAAAGGAATGTACCTCAACACAATCAAGGCCATATATGACAAATGCACAGGGAATATCATACCAAGTGGACAAAAGTTAGAGGCTTTTCTTCTGAGATCTGGAACAAGGCAAGAATGCCTACTTTCCCAATTCTTATTCAACATAGTATTGCAAGTTCTAGCCAATGAAATAAGGCAAGAGAAAGCAATAAAGGGCATCCAAAGAGAAAAGGAGGAAGCCAAACTATCCCTATTTGCAGATAACTTGGTCCTATACATAGAAAACCCTAAAGAGTGAACAAAAAAATTACTAGAACTAATAAATGAATTCAATAAAGTGGTAGGATACAAAATCAACAGACAAAAATCAATAGCCCTCCTGTATGCCAATATGAAAAAGCTGAAGAAGAAATCAAGAAAGTAATCCCATTTACAATAGCTACCAAAAAATTTTCATACCCAGGAATAAATTTAATGAAGGAGGTGAAAGACCTCTACAATGAAAACTAAAAAAAAAAAAAAAAGTTGAAAAAAAATTGAAAAGGACACAAACAGATGAAAAGATATCCCATGTTTATGGGCTGGAAGAATTAAAATCATCAAAATGTCCATATCACCAAAGCACTCTACACATTCAATGCAACCCCTACCAAAATACCAATGACATTCTTCACAGAAATAGAAAAACAATCTTAAAATTTGTATGGAACTGCAAAAGACCCTGTACAGTGAAAGCAATCTTGAACAAAAAGAACAAAGTTGCATGCAACACATTTCCTCACTTCAAAATATACTACAAAGCTACAATACCCAAAAAAGCATGGCACTGGCATGAAAATAGACAAATTCACAATGGAACAGAATAGAGAGCCCCCAAATAAACCCGTGTACTTACAGCCAACTGATTTTGACAAAGGTGCCAAAAACATACATTGGGGAAAAGACAGCCTCTTCAATAAATGGTGTGGGAAAATTGTATATACACATGCAGAAGATTGAAACTAGACCCCTATCTCTTACCATACACAAAAACCAACTCAAAGCAGATCAAAGACCTAAATTTAAGACCCAAAGCTATGAAACTACTGGAAGAAAATATAGGGGAAATGCTACATGAAATGGTAGTGGGCAGAGCTTTTTTGAGCAAGGCTGCAAAGGCACAGGCGACTAAAACAAAAATACAAAAATGAGACTACATCAAACTAAAAAGCTTCTGCACAGAAAGGGACATTGTCAGCAAAGTGAAGAGACAACCTACAGAATGGGAGAAAGTGTTTGTCAACTACACATCGGTCAAGGGGCTAATATACAGAATGTATAAGGAATTTAAATGACTCAACAGCTAAAAACAAATAACCCCATTATAAAATGGGCAAAGGACCTAACAGACATTTCTCACAAGAAGACATATGAATGGGCAACAGGCACATGAAAAAATGCTCAACATCACTAATCACCAGGGAAATACAAATTAAAACCACTGTGAGATACCATCTCATTCCAATTAGAATTGGAAAACAAAGCATAACAAATGCTGGTGAGGGTGTGGAGAAAAAGGAACTTTCTGACATCACTGCTGGGAGTATAAATTGATGTAACCATTGTGGAAAACAGTATGGAGTTTCCTCAGAGAATTAATAATAGATTTAGCCTACGACCCAGCTATCTCACTACAGGGTATGTACCCAAAAGAAATGAAATCAATATATCAAAAAGATACCTGCCCTCCCTGTTCATCACAGCACTATTCACAATAGCCAAGAGAATACACCTAAATGTCCATCAATGGATGACTGGAGAGAAAAACTGTGGTATGGATACATAATAAAATACTACTCACCTACTAAAAAAATTGTATCCTATCATTTGCAGCAACATGGATGAAACTGGAAACCATCATATTAAGTGAAGTAAGTCAGGCAGAAAAAGACAAATACCACATGATTTCACTCATATGTAGAATCTAAAAAATAAATGTTCTCATAGAAGTAGAGACTAGGTTACCAGAGGTTGGCGGAGGGGGAGGAGGTGGGAGGAGGAGGAAAAATGGTGGACTATTTGGTACAAAACTTAACTATCTACCCTAAATGAATCACTGTGCAGTATATGCATATATTGAAACAACACACTGTATCCCACATATATGCACAAATAAATGTCAAAAAAAGTTTCTTGCCTGAGTACATATAAAAAATAAAACTTAATGTCTCTTAATGGTTAGTCAATCACAATGCCTCAAAGTCACAATTTTAAATATTACAGATCATCCAGAATTAAAGATTTGAAAGGAATAGGAAGTGGCGTTGAATCTGTATTTACCCCAGCTCTAGTGAGGATGCCGAATTTTTAAAACAAAGTGAAACACCTATTCTCACCTTGGGTTTTCTGAATTTGTTTTATTTTAGTTTTGTCTGGCTTATTTGTATATATTGAACTTGTCTATTTCTCATGAAAAGTGATTGCTGGAAAAGAAATCTAGCTCAAGTTAGTAAAGGATTTAGTTGACAGTCTTTGTGGGCCAACTTAGATTTAAAAAAAGTTCTGAGAAGCACATGGCACACACATGATTAGAGACCATAAATGTCAAATAATAGCAATATAAAGATTCTTTATAACTTGGTTAAATTATATTGTATTAAAATTTTAGCATCAGTGCACCCTTTAAACCTGCTCATTAAAGACAAACTTAAAATGCAGTAGCCACACTCTGATTACTTTGTAGATTCTCTCAGGCCTAAACTTCAGCCAAAGAGGCCAGAGCATTTCCCCTGCTAAACTAATGCTGGCCATGATCAGATCCTCTATGGTCTACCTCTCAGCCTAAGGCCAAGTAGGCAAATTCTTTCCTTCCCATTTCTCAGGCCCCACTTTTCCACCCTGTCCCATGTATACCGAAATTGCCTCAAGAACACGAAGTCATCAACTGCCACAAGCACACGGAGAAGGTAAGCAGCTAGATAACAGATATCTTTGACCAGCCCCACTGGCCAAGATAACAGATATCTTTCCTGCACCTCTGCTCTCGGTAGCTAGCCAGTTCCCTATCCATAGAAGATAAAAGATCCGAACAAACCTGGTGGGTGCCCTAAACTAGAAGAAAGTCTTTTGGGAGATGGGGGTATCTGGGCTTATGTGCCCAGGCCCTTTGCTGGTGATTGCTGTTCCTGTTTGGGACTGACATCCTTGCAGGCTCTCCAGACCCTTCTCCCAGATAACACAGGCACCACTATATTGCATACTACAGAGCTCAACTTGGAGCTATCTGACTTCCAAGTACAATTCTGGAACCACATTGGGTACTGAAATAGAGTACTGCTATATAACTATCCCTGGAATGAGATTGTGACTTCTGTGAAAGCACCCTGACTGTAACTAGCTACAGACCCAGAGTAGGTTTCTTAACCTCTGTGAACCTGTTCTCACTTATAAAACGCGATTAATAGCTGCCCTAATTTACTGCTATGAAACCAAAATCTAAACCAAAAGCATTTGTAAACTGTGAAATGCTAAATTAATATAAAATTACATCATTTTTTAAGTGCATTCAACGGCATGGGACATAAACCCTTGGCACATTCTCATTGATTACTTCAATATAATTATGATAATTATTGGTCTTTTTATGGACAAGCCCATCATTGCCTAAAATTGATTTACAGTGATGTCGCATATACATAAAAATAACTAATCCTGTACTAAAATTCATGGACACATAAATACAATAGTAAAGTTTATTTGTTCAATGTATCAAATATAGAACTATAAATAAACTGTATTCAGATTTGCACTTGTTATAAACCCACATTCTAGAGCACCCTATTAGATTCAATTTATTTAACTTCACATGTTGTTTTTCTTTAGTTTGAACGCTGGTGGGCCCCATAAAGAATGTTTGAGACAGATTGCAACCCCAGTTGCTTCTCTATTGGTTTGTTTGCATGTTTGATTTTTTTTTTTTTAATCATCGTTACTCTGCGATTTAACAGTGGGTGGCTAATGGAAATGTTATTTGCGGCAGTGGCAGACTAAATCAGTGGGAAGTAAAGGGGTAGAGGGGAAGAGTTGTGGGAAAGAAAGAAATGTGTTTACACTTGAAGATGTCACATGAAACAGCTGGAGCCCTGAGCCCTTGATACTGGAACTGGCACGTTCTTTAAAGAACTCATCTACATTATTACACGCTCCTTCACACTCAGAAATCTATTAATTTACAATTACTTGTATTGATTTTCTAGTAAATTTGTAATTTCTGTAATAATTTACAGAATACTGAAGAAATTAACTATGGCCCTTGGAAAGATAAGCATTACTGAAAATATAGATCCCAGCACGAGTTATTGAACACATCATCAAATGTCTGGATTTTTAGCTCTAAATCCTAAATTAATTACAGCAAAACTGAGTGGGGAATTCCACTTACCATCCAAGAAATATCCTTCCTCATCCCATCTCTACCCATGCTCATAATATTTTTAGTGAGAATTATAACCTGGAGATACAGATAAGATGTATTCTTTTTTTATTTTTTAGGGTAGAGGGACAGATTCACCTTAAGCTTTAAAAGAACAGGAGAAATTTTTCCTAGCAATCCACATGTACCTATCACTAAATGGTATTTTTCCCCAAATTACGAGATGTAGCAATAATACGCAAAGTGTGCAAATGCTCATAACTGCTTTAAAATATTTCGGTTCCCTTAAATGTTCTGCTGTAACAGACACGGTCAGACCTGCTGACACACAATGAAAATTGCAATCTGTCCAGGCACAGGGAGGGTTCAGGTTCGTGAGGGAGTAGGAAGATGAAGGGACAGTGTTGGTGCAGTGTCCTGAGTGATGTGGTGGAGACATGCATGGGACACTGGGGGACTTGAGGGAGGGACTCAATCCGGTCAGGAGAATGGGTGTGCCAGGGAAGTGATCTGGGATCAGGCGGTTCTATACTTAAAGGAAAAAATAATTGAATTGTTATCATTCTTGTAAGATCAAACACAACTGAGTTTTTAAGTGTATTTTCCATCATGAAATCCAGTGTCATTTCAGGATGATTTCTGACCATGATGTGAAATATTTCGTTCCTATGCTTGTGTTATTTCACTTTGCATTGTTTTTCCCATAATGAAGTATTTTTCAAAATGATTTCTCATTTGAATAGTCAGTGGTTATACTGAAGTGTTATTAAGTGCTCAGAGAGGAGTAAATCTGAGGTCTCAGCTCACTTTGGGTCAAAATGTGAGAACATGATGGGCAAAGGCCTGGGGGATGCTGACCCCTGGCTGAAGAACTGTCAGCCGGGTGGTTGTCTGCTACAGAATGAAGTCTGTCCAACACCACCACCTCCCAATGCACCGAGGTTTGGCATAAAGTGGAACTTACCACTGTACTGTGAACCCAGTTGTTATGTGGTCTTGGAAAAATCACGTTATCCTGAGTCCACTCAATGGAAAATGATGGAGTAGACTAGAGAGATCTCTACAGCACCTTCCAATTTTAAACTGCTACTCCATGATCTTGGCACTAACTTAGGGTGGAGAATATTAACCCTTTTACGAAGTGAAAACAGCTGAGCTAACTGGGCGAGCTCTGTGGTGACGTCACGTTCTCACAGACGCCTACAAAGTGACTGTATTGCAGTATGAGACATTTCCTCAGCTCTCCTTTGGTAAGACTTACCTGTTCTTTCTTGCTCTGTTTTTGATTTTGTTTATTTATGTGTATGTGTGGGTGTTAGTGTTTTAGTACTCCCCTTTTTGTTTTAACAAAGTATTCTCTGTTATGATGGTGTTGAAGTGTTCTCTGGTGACTGAATCAGTTTAATAAAGAGCCACATGTGATAGTTTTACCACACAATTGTAATTTCTTGCAAGTCTGTCTCTTCTGAGCTCTAAGTTCCATGAGGGCAGCAGCTTTTCAACAGTATCTTATTGTAGACCAATGTCCAGTTCAGAATAACTGATCAATAATATGTGGCTAATGAATGGATTAAAGAATGTTGGAAAGTCTAATGGCCTGAATTGAAGCAATTCAGGATTGAGATTATTGAAAATTTTTTTTATTTGTTTTCCTCTGACTGTAAAAATGTAACAGAGATAAAAACACAGTGGATACTAGGATGTCTAAGATGCATTTTAGGTATGGACAATATTGTCCTTTTGTATGTCATTACCTAACATGTTACTGACCACCTACAGAGTTTTTGTATCATTCCTGAGAAATAATTCTATTCAGAAACTGGAATTGAATATTATTGCATGCACGGTAATGCTCTCCTTCCAGATGTCATGAAGCTAAACACACTTCTGATTCAAGCACTCTGCTAATCATCCTTACTGTTACCAGCAACAACTCTTTGGACTGCTGACCACAGATCATTATAAAAAAAAATTTGAAGGAGAAAGTCTGAGGTTGACCGTCTTGTCAATTATATGGTGCTAAATAATTTGCCTAAAATGATTTTTAAGTTCAGTCAAATAGATGTTGAAAATGAAATCAAATTACAAACACTTAAGTCATTGGTGTAAAAGGGCTTTAGTAAAAAGCATGTATGTTACTAAAATGAGCACTGGACAAGGAGGCACAGAATTCTCGGTGTGTCTATGATATTCCCTGACTGAGTCCTTAAGAAGTCACGTCACCTCTCCTGCCTCAAAGGAGGACTGGTTTGATAATCTGTTAAATTTCCTCTAGCTATAAAGTTTTATGATTTTACATTCCTTGAATGATACTCATGAAAATGAGGAAGAGGAGAAAATGAAACACATGAACCAATTTTAAAAGTCAAGACAAAACTCAGCTTTAAAAATGGAAATTCGTACTCCACACGTATTCAATCAGTCAATATAGTCGGGTCTTTCCAAAGGAAGAGTGTTTTTGTTTTTTCCACCAAAAGAGCTAAAAGCAGATATTTAATATGAAAGAACAGCAACACATGAATGTTCTGAATGCTATTGCCAATGGATATTTGCTGTGCGCCAGAGTTATAAGTCTTGCTCTCCTTCCCCACCCAAAATTGTTGGGGTATGTTTGATGCTTATTGCCTTCTGGCATTTGTTTCTGCTAGGTAGGCCTGGGAAAATTTAACTGCTGGCATATGGCTACTCATTTCAAATTTTAAAAAAATATTATGGCTCGAAAGTTATAACTCACACTCTAAAAGAACAAATGAACCTCACTGTGGCAACAAGATCCCTGTGATGATCATGGCTCCTAGCCCCACTCTCTTGTGTAGAGTCTCTAGATTTTTGGTGGGATGGAGACACGGCTCAGTCAACAGTGAGCAGTCACCAGCTCCACAGATCTCAGGAGTGTGGAGCTGCAGGCCCCTAATTTGGGTCCCAGTTTTGGCTTTGTGCTAACCACTGATGTGCTGGTGACAAAGTTTCTGAGTAAAGGAGGGAGATGGGCTGAATCTTCAAATTCCCATTTCACTCTGACTTAACTGACATGTTAACTTCATATGGTTAAGGTTTAAAGTTTTGGTGAATTCTGACTTTTATTAGCACCACGCTCTAACCAACTGAGCTAACCAGCCAGCCCCGAATCCTGACTTTGAAAGGCAATGGAAGGCAGAAAGATAAGGAGTCAAGCAGAGAGTGTTCTCCAAGCAATAAACACCCCTGCTAAACAACCACGTTGCTGCAGCATCTGTGTAGCCATCCGATAAGGTAAGGTGCAGAGGGAGCCTTCTAATCCTTCTCTATGGGCTTTTAAAGGAAAATAGATCATAGAAAAAATATTCCATAATTTTATCCCTTTGTAAGCATTTCTGTTCAGTTAGATGCAGGCCTTTAAAAAATAATGTTGCCCGGCGGTAATAGGCTAAGTCAAGGATGGATAACATTCACCTACCTTGAAGGAACTCATGTAGTATTTGACAGAACATTCAATTCTCAAGAAAACATCACAAAAAGATGTGCTCTCTTTCTGAAAATGTGACCGGCATGGACAATTAGTACCGTCTATCAAGAGGTACAAAAAAATCAGGTTTTATTTATGTTCCCTAGTGAGTTGAGCATCCTGATTATTGAAAATATCATTACAAAATATATTTGTAAAATTGCTGACTATTTCTCCAAAGAAAACATAACTGGGAATTAATTATGAGTGATTTGTTGAATCGGTGGAAGAGAACATTTTACTTGCTTTTTTCCACTATTTTCCTTATACATATAGCTTGGCCAGTGCAAATCATCTGGTATGACACAAATTCCATTTTGTTTTGTGTAAGTCTGAAAGATTCCAAATAACTGTCTCCTCTGACACATGTGGATCCAGAAGTTTTGGGTCATTCATTCCAGTTACTTCTAGGCCTAGCAAAATGAGCCTTTCAGGTAATTCACTGCAGAAAATTTTCCACCCCCCTTATCATGAACCCTGGGTCCTTCCTTAGTGGCATTTTCTACCCAGCAATAGCAAGGTCACCAAGGAAATGGCTGGGAAGTAAGATGGCACCGTCAAACTTGCAAGTGGCAGCAAGAAGCAGGGGTGGCAACTGCTCTAGGAGCTACAGTCCTAGTCCTTGGTCTCACACATTGTCTTCTCACTCCGCCCACCAGCCGCTTTGCAAGTGAGAGCAATGTGACCTCAGGAAGCATCTCTTCCTCAGAAACGCCACTTGCCAGGAGCCCTATCAACCAGTGGTCATCAGGTGGCCACAGTAGGAGCATCACACATTGCCATGAGAACTGAGTGCCACCTGGGTATATTCATTATGGTGAGAAAGAGATTTCTTCTCTTCAAAGGGAATGTCTGTTACTTAAATGGGCCAAGTGTAGTAATTGAGAACTTAAAACCTGATTGCTCGTACTCTACCAGACTGGGAGAAATGGTCCTTGAGGGATTAAGTGATATTTTCCTGAAGTTCTATGAATGAAAAAAAATTCCCTTAAACATCCTTCTAACTTTTCCACAAAATTGTCACCATAACACACACACACACACACACACACACACACACGCACAAAAGTGCTAATTGTGTTCAAACGGGGAGAGTTAACGTTTTATTACATTGTGCTCCTGGTCTGCATGGACACCTGACAAAGGTCCCCAGCTGAAGCACAAACTGACTTAATCATCATACATT
>NW_007734256.1:55007-57352 GCF_000696425.1 Galeopterus variegatus | reverse complement strand
AGTTAACGTTTTATTACATTGTGCTCCTGGCCTGCATGGACACCTGACAAAGGTCCCCAGCTGAAGCACAAACTGACTTAATCATCATACATTGAATGAGCATTCCTGGGAGACCTGTGTTCTAGCTCAGTTGTTAGCAAACTTTTTTTTTGTATAGAGCCAGATAATAAATATTTTAGGCTCTTATGGCCATGAGATCTCTGTCACAACCACTCAACTTTAAAACTGCAGTGCGAAAGCAGCCATAGAGAGTGTACAAACAATGCGGGGGTTATTCCACCATGGAGCTCCAATAAAATTTTATTTAAAAGGAAGGACAGATGGAACAAAAGAAAAGAAAGAAAAAGATGGACAGTCATGGTTTGCCAGTACCTGTTCTAGCTCATTTCCCATTCAATAATTATGTTTTATTTATCTGTCTTCTCATATGTCAAGTAGGGATATTACTGAATTCTTTACCCCACAGTTTTTCACAGAGACCGTGTAAGCATTTTCAAAGTCCTAAAGTACCATACAAATGAGATGGACTTTCCTTAAGGAAAAGCAAGATTGGCACAACCGACTTAGATTTAGTGCAGTTTCTTTGAGGACTTTGGTGTGCAAATGCAGCCTCCAAGGTTCAACTAAACACATAAACAGATTGATGGTTTCCTGCCCTTCCATATCAATTTTAGAGGGATGCCTATCACAGGCCTAGTCTCCATCTGGCATTGAAATTGTACACTTAACTCTTGGGGCTGCTTCAGACACATTAAGCAGTCATAACAGAAACATATTTCTCATCCTAAGCACTAGGGCTTGAATTGGGTAAACAAATCCTGGAATCCCTTCTATAGGATTTTGTGTCAATGACCCATTTCCTGTAATTTTCTCCTTTTTTTTTTTCAGAGTCTCTCTCTGTTGGTTTTTTTCAAGACATATGCACATATGTGTATCTGTATAAATGCATATGAATATATATGCAACATATAATTTTTCTCCTTCTCTGCCACAAAGTGTAAAAAGCCCATGCAGAGACCCAGTGATCCAGCTCATGACAGATTAAGTCAGTGGGCAATGAATCAGGAGAGGATAACAAAATCATATGACAACATGTTAGGTTCATTACTTGAGTCTTGCCAATTGAAGGAAAGGCAGTAAAAAGAATCCCATTTTCTTCCTCTGTCATAAAACCACAGTTTACAGCCAGCACTGCATGTAGCATGAGATTCCACAGTCCCTGCACAACACACACCCAGTTTTGCATTCCTCTTACAGAACTATTGGAACCTGGTCTATGCCAGCTTCAGCACAGGACATGGAGCCCACCCTAAAAAATAAAAAAATAAAAAAATTATCACCAGAAACCTTGAAACAAATAGCTGCTAATAGAGGTTCAATATTAAAGTCAAACTCATCTGTCACCTGCTGCTGTTTTGTACTGCACCTGTAGAAATATAGAAACATTTTAAGCAGCTTAGGGGCAGAAATAATGGAAAAGCAGTGATTTTGTCAATTTACATATTTATGGAGGCTGTGGAGATTTTAGTCAGGAAACAATGAAGAAAACAGAGTTGTCAATGACCAAATGCTGCCTGCCATGAAGAGCTAAAACCAGCAATTTACAGCTAAGCTCAGTTACACCTTTGAAATTACTGCAAAAAAGAAAAATAAAACACCAAAAAATGTGCATTTTGGTTCAGGTTATCAGTTTTAAAGCTCTATAAAATGAACGCATCTGAGCATGTGACATTTCATACAGGTAAAAAGTAGCATTGCAGAGAATAACAGCACAACTGAACGTGAAATCTGCAAATGGATGATAAGATTTCATGTGCCAATCTTGGGAATATCTGCATTTTCATAAGAGCAAAGACCTTCAGTCGAAGAAATAACTCTCTAATAGTATAATCTGAAGTATCAGTGGCAGTGGAACAGATCCTGCCCTTCACAGCCCATCCTCACTGGGTCTTGGCTCATGTCCTCACTGTGTCTCAGATGGGTCAGTGGTTTCTGCCATTTATAGGGCCCATTCTCCCCACAAGACCTTCCCTAAAAGATGAGTTAAAGTTCCAAATCATCTACAAGCACAAGTGTCCCTTTGAACATAGAGATATTCCCAGGTAAGTAAGATGAGGGACACTTTTCCTTCATATCCTGTAACCTACATGCAGAGCATTCCTTTACCCTTGATAGCCACTGTCCAGCCTGGAGAAAGCAAAAAAGGAGGAGATACTACTTATCTTACTGTGTGACTATCTTCTTCACAACAGCATTATGAGGTAGGCGTTATTATCATCTCCACTTACACAGAAGGAAACTAGTTCTGGGAGTTTAAAGAACTCACCCATGAAACATGAAGCCAC
>NW_007734256.1:39508-53962 GCF_000696425.1 Galeopterus variegatus | reverse complement strand
GAGGGGAACCTCCTGTACGGATGCTGTGGGAGATGCTCACCCACGTCCACATTCCATAGCAGCCATGTGTGCAAAGGTTTAGTGCAGAATGAGCCAAGGGAAGGTGCTCTGGTTGGGCATTTCCCAGGTTTTGAGCCTCATTTCCAGCTAGCTCACTTTCATTTGACCCATTTTTATCATCCATTCAATTTTCTATCCGCCTATACCTGGGAAGGAAGGAGAATCTGGATTTCACAGTCCAGTCACTTCCTGTATCCTCAGTAAGCCTATGTGAGCAAGTCTGCATCCCCTCATAAGAGGGCTGCTAACTGGGAAGACAGGAGAAACATGTGGAGCTATCCAAGCACAATTTTTCAGACCTTTCTTAATCACGAAGCATCCTCCTCCATTTTCTACTTACTTTCTACAATTTCCAGCAACATTTACAGATATTTTTCAATGTAAAACTTAAAAAGGTGCAGCTAGGGGATTAGCCACATGCCTGGAGGTGCCAAGCAGATTGACTTCATGAGGTTCCAAGGTTTAATTGCTCGAGGGTGGACAAAGGCGTTGGTTGAACTCCGGGATCTTAAATGGGAAACCAGCCCAACTTCAGGGGTGGAGACTAACCCAGAGTACTGGGTCTTCCGTATTGGAAGTTATTCAGGGGCAAACTGGAGCTTCAGGCGACACCCTATTCATTTATCCTCTGGATTTCTGTGAAGTCAGTGGCCAGTTTTGAGGTAAAAGGAAGATTAATCAGACTCAGGCAAACCTTAAACATGAAAATGTTCTGGAAAAGCAGAGAGAGGCAGCAGAGAAATTTGAAAAAACTATTAGTCTGGAAAAAGCCACCTAAACCCTCAAGCTACAGCTGACAGCCTAAAGTACTAAGCTTTTTACAACTACTGCAGCTGAAGTTAAGGTTATCCTCCCTTGGAATGTCAAAATAAATCAGTTATATAGGTGTTGGGAAAAGACTTGAAATGTTACCTATAGAAAGATTTTTCAGGAAGTCTGCACTGCATGTTGTTTGTCCCATTCCTAAGGTAGTTTAAGACTTTATATAAATATGTAGACTTACACCACCTGATTGAGCACTGGTTCCTGATATCCTACCCAAATGACTTACAAATGATCCTACCAGTGCCTTTTCCAACAACTATCCCTGCTGACTAAATATCCACAGGGAAAGGTCATTCTTCAAGAATAATTCACTGCCCCAGGCACTTGTCAATGGCAGTCACCAAATGGATTTATTTTTCAGCCCTGGCCCTCTTCTTCCCTGAGCTTTTTAAAAGGATGTTCTGTTGGCCAGAGACAGGATCTGTAGAATACTGGAGTGTAGAGGCCACTGAGCTCAACTCTCTATTTCACCAATGAAGGATGTAAGGCCCAGAGGCAGTAGAGAAAGTAGGTATATCTTCACAAGTGCAAGTAAAAATCAATTTAAGCCTAATTTTCTGTCTGTGGATGAGCTCCAGCTCCTGCCAATGTTGCCAAAGGGCAGAAAAGAAGATAAAGGCAATTGAAATAGAGAAAAAAGTATCAGCAGAGGAGCAAGTAAAAACAAGCATGGTGGAAAATTTCCAGAAATTATTTTTCCTTTCTTCTTCATTAACAGCATTCTCAAATCTCATGCAGTTTAGTATAGAATGCTGTTACTATTTCCCTAAGTAATACTTGAGGACAGGTGTAGAGCTAGGGCTGGGTCTGGAGCTCACAGACCTCTAAAGCCGGTTGTCCAGACTGGGTCACAAACCCTTCACATGCAGGTCTACAAGCCAGGTAACCGGAAATAAAGGTCCTTGGAGCCTTGGTTGATGAAAGAGTAGTCTTTATTTCTGTACACACACATCTAGGAGCTGGGTAGCCCAAAGAGAAACTCAAAACTCAACTGCTACTGGCAAAGTCCAAAGAAAAACTGAGCAGCTGCCTGCAAGTGAACATGCTCTGTTTTTAGATGCAAGCTCTCTGCCTGTCAGCAGTTCAGGATGGCTGCTCTACACAACTCTCAGGAACACAAGAATAGCAACAAAACTAAAAAGATACATTGGCATGCATGTGCACTATCTCCACCCACACACAAAATTTGTTTACAAAGAATGTGCTGCACCACACCCAACCGGACCTGAGGTGAGGGGCCCTGACCAAACTATTCTATTTTCCCAACAACAGGATTTACAAATGTTCATAGCTATGTTAGTTCAAAAAACATTTCCTGAGATCTTCCTGTGTGCCTGAAATGCAAAATGAGAAAAGGACCCACACTGCTCTCTGATAGCTCATGCTCTAGTAGATTTCAAAGCGTGACTTTGCAAGAGAACTTGAAGTAACTACCTGTCACTTTGGCCTAATGAGAGGCAAACCTCAGAGGATGGAAGGCCTCAGGGTAGGGCGTGGGCCTAGTGAAAACTTACAAAAAAAAAAATTATCCTGTGGTCTCACAGATATTTGAAACTCATCTGTAAGTTTATATTTACCTTACTTTAAAATCAGTTAAGTTCCTGGGGCTCCCTGGTATATTTCAATCATGGGAAAATTAGAAGACTTGTCATTTTAAGTAGACCTAGATTTTCATTTTTAACTTCACTATTTTATATATGACCAGTATGTTATGTACCAAACCACTGAGAGTGGTTATCTCTGGGTGGTTTTCTTATTTTTGCTTATCCATATTTTCTAAAATTTCTAAAATAAACACATTACATTTGAAATAAAAAATTAGAATAAATTCTTTTTTAAAGCCATTGTGTTAGTTTTGAGTTATGTGCCAGTGGAGAACATATCCATAGGGATGATGTAAAAGATTGGCCAAAATGGTAGAATTTCTTCCCAATTTAGAGCATCTGATGGGGGGAAAGAGATGTCTCTCTGATAGAGCTGGCGACTAGAAGTAGGAAAACCCAGATGCCCTATTTAGCTTGCAAGGGCTGCAAGGGGATGGTGGGAAATGGAAGATCAGTCCAGGCAATCAGGTGGGAGGTGAGTCAGACTATTGTGGCAAAGGAATCTGGCTTGGGGAAGAGAAATCAGGAGTACAAGCATATTAGTTAGGGCAGGAAAAATTGCTGTAGCAAATAGACCCAAACTGTAATGGCTCAAACACAATGCATTTTTTTTTTTCTTTTTCTCATATAAGCCAATGAGGGTATTCCAGGTTGTCAGGGGCTCTGCTCCACATCATTCTTCAGACACCAGGCTAAGCCCAAGCTCTGCCCTCTTCAACATGTGGCCTCCTCAGGGAGCTCTAGTTCAGCCACAGGAAGTAGGAGGAAGCTCACTTAGAAGCTTTCTTTGACCTGATAGTTACACACATGACTTCCATATGCATTCCAATGGAGGAAACTAGTCCTACGGCCACCAAGGAGACTGTTAAATGTAGTTGGACAGTCATATATCCAGCTACTATTAAAGAAGGGAATAACTGATGCTGGTGAAGAGCTAGCAGTTGCTGCCATGGAAGGATGAATCACAGGAAGGTGACAGCTAGGAGAAGTTGTTGAAGGGGCTTCTCCTGGGAGCACAGTGACGATGTGCAATGTGGAGAATGGAGAGCAGACTTCATACAGTGTGCTTCATAGACAAAGAAATCTGGAAAGACTCCATACTAATAGCACCACCCTGGAAATTCTCAATGCCTATGAAATGATCTTAAAATTTTTATAAAAATAAATCTAATATTTATAGAAATATCTGCTTAAGCTTCCCAGCATGTCCCACACATATTGGATGGCAGATCAGATTCCATTAGTGGAGCAGTCCACCATCTTGAAGTGATCATTGCTAAATAATGCCAGTGTCTGTGCATAATTTCTGAATCTCTACTGAACAAGGTGCATAGTTAGAAAAACACCTATTTCCTTAGTTCCCAATGTTACAGTCAGAAAATGTTCAGTGTGTTAGAAATGGACTAGGATGAGTTTTTACTTTGTTCTGTCATTACCATAAAGAATAACCTTGAGGTAATCAATCACATCAACTTTTTATGTCTTCTTTCCCCATCCACATAATGAGGGCCAAGATATGACCTATCTTGTAATGCATTTTACAAAATCAACATAAAGGTTTACATTAATGTTATTAATCAAATTAGTAATGAAATGACTAATAAGTAATTAGCCATGGAACAGTGACTCCACTATAATTGTATGCTTGAGGATTTGCTACCCCTCTTGAAGGCTTGACCTCATAGAGGAAATAATTAACACTACTCCTTATCTTTCAATATTACAGATGACAAATAAGGCTGTGGCCTTAAAAAATCACTACTAGCAAATGAATCCTTGGAAGGCCTATAAAAATTGATGACTCATAACTAGCCAAAAATTTTTTAAAGCATCTATTTTAAGCTAGGATTATAGGGAGTCTAAACAGGAACTTTGTGCTATTTCTGACTTTCAATCACGTACAGGTGTACATATAATTCTGATAAAAATCAAGATGCGATAGGAGGGCTGCAGAAAATTGTTTTTAAGGGTAAAGAGGTACAGGATCAGAAAAAGTTTCAAGAAGGAAATAGTATTTAAGCCACCTTTAAAAAATTATTAGAAATTCAGTGAACAAGTTTGGGATGGTGAACAAGAAATAAAAGATCACAGGATATCTCTCAATTAGAATCCCATTAAGAGAAGAATCAAGTCTTTTATTAGCATTAATCATAGGTGATAGTTACAAGGAAACACTTAACTCTTTAGATTGGTTTTCCCAAAGTGTTTGCAGATCATTTGGTGATAGGTTAATGTGGGTCTGAGAAATAAAAAAGCTCCCATGGTCAAAAAATGTTAGAGAAATGTTAGGTTAAATAAGGTTAAACCCATCTCATTACTGTGTGCTACTCAGAGCATGAGGGTATGCAAATGCACTCTGTGAATCTCCAAGAAGAGGATGTAGAACAAAAAATTTTCAAACCTAAATCAAGGCCCAAACTTTCTCAGTGTTTGTTCATTCCCATTATATTTTAGGGGCAGTTTAAACGTCAGCTGGATTTTTTAATGTGGCTTTGATACTTAGGTATTTTTAAATGCAGTGAATGTGACAAGTGTCAAATGAACATAGTTGTAACAAGTGTTTGGGGCCAGCTCTGAAAAATGTGTAGGGCCAACTGGACCAGTAATGATTGACTTTTCCCTAGATTGCTACATTATTCAATGATTAAATTAGAAATTCACAATTACAAAAGTAATGTAATACCAGAAAATATTTAGGCCTTGTGCCATAAGAGACTATAGATTTCTGAACTAGAAACAATATCTAAGCCAGTGAAGAAAGAGGAGCCAGGGCCATTTTAGATGTAAAGAATATTACTAAGTATTATGTAGGAGCTGAGAGATTTAGAGTCTTGGACAACTCAGAAGTTGATTTACCTGATGGGAACTGAGGAAATGGAACAGGGACATTGGTAGGGAATTCCTAGTAAAGGGTAAGGAAATCAACATGAATAAATGAATATGAAGGGTTGTTTATTAATGGTCTACCTAAAAGACATGGCATGAAGTCTTAGCAATGCCCCTAGTGTCACCTACACAATAAATGCTAAATAAATGAACAATTATATCAAAACTTCTCTTATTGTGGTTGGGTTTCTGATTCTTTTCCACTCTTTTTGACACAGATGCCAGTCCTCATAACGTAAGTTCCAGTATCCTGGCAAAAGATTTCTCACTACCCCAAGTATAATAGAATTTGTCACATCAGAATGTGAAAATGATCTACAAAAAATTTATTTAATCTTGCATGAAGAAAAACTATTTTAAAGAGCACACTGTCTTTTAACATATTACAATGAATGAACACAGAATGAACTTAAGCACAGAAGACAAAATAAGTTCTTATTCACACCAAATTCTCATTTTTGCAGTCTTCAAGAATGACATCTGATGAAACTCTCTTTTTGTGCAAAATTGCTTTCCACTGATTCATAATTGAGATAAATGTGCTTTAAAAAACTTACTGTTTCAATTAACTATCATACTTTATATGAACACATAGATGTATATAGATGTATAAACCATAAATTAGCTGACATTTACTAATTACGTACTACAGGCCAGGCACTATTCCAAATGTTTTATGTATCTTAACCTATCTAATCTTCACAGCATCTCTATAATGTCATTATCCCATTTTACAGATTAAAAAACTGAGGCAGAGGGATAAGTGACTCACTCTGAGTGATATAGATAGTAGTTGGTGAAGCTATGATGTGAACCCTGAGCATCACATCTTTAAGCTGTTAATGCTATATCTATTATATGTGTATATATACATACATGTTTTTTTCAGAAAAATTAGGTTCTGAGCACTTAGACCCTACCTAGATATTTATCTAAATTTAGGTATGTTTATGAAAAAAAATTCTTAGATCTTAGTTTTTCTTTTTATAATAGAGAAAATCAGATTAGACAAAACATTCACGACAACTTCCCAAGGGACAGGCTAATAATTTTATCCTTTAAAAACTCATAATAAAAACATGACAATTGGCATTTATGTCTAATCTGGGGAGTCACCTGATCTCCTTCCTTCCTTAGATCTGCCAGTAATACATTGGCTT
Organism: Galeopterus variegatus; assembly: GCF_000696425.1. Taxonomy (NCBI): domain Eukaryota; kingdom Metazoa; phylum Chordata; class Mammalia; order Dermoptera; family Cynocephalidae; genus Galeopterus; species Galeopterus variegatus. Next base: position 47,427 of record NW_007734256.1, on the reverse strand, counting down.
GCTGTGTTCGAGTAGGCAACTTCCCAAGGGACAGGCTAATAATTTTATCCTTTAAAAACTCATAATAAAAACATGACAAGTGGCATTTATGTCTAATCTGGGGAGTCACCTGATCTCCTTCCTTCCTTAGATCTGCCAGTAATACATTGGCTTGCTGTGTTCGAGTAGGCGAGCTGCCTACATTCAAAGTGACATAGATAACTGGCACAATTAGTGAGAAAATAGAGAGGGTTCCTGTTTTTCCAGAATTATCTAGGCAACTACTGCGATTCCTCATTTCCCTCTGGCAGATGACCTGCTGACCAAGCCCCCATTAGCTCCCCCTTGCTCATATCTCACCTGCTCGTATCATGGGCAGGGGTGATCCTGTTCATTACAGGGATTGGTTTTCCTACGACAGCACTGCTCATTATGAATGACCTGTGTGCACACTTCTGCATCTCCAGTAAAATGACAAAAGACCAAATAGCAGAACTGGCTCATTTCCCAGTGAGCTCTTGCAAACTCCTTGCATGTTTCAGAGAATGTATCATGGCTGATAAACCTTTATCAACTCAACATCAAGGAAATGATCATAATCATTGTTTCATGTGAGCCGCTTTGGTGTGTGTAGCAATGCATCACAAGCCTTTCCTCTCTTTTGATCCTCCTCTTCTGGTGAATGACAAGCAGGGTAACAATCCTTACTCTGGACTCACTCTACGGCTGTTATAACCATTCCCTAGAACAGAACTGTGCTAGCTCAAAGCCAAAATCCATTCTTATTGATGAAGCTCCAGGGGACTATGTGTTAGGAGTTAGTCTTCGAGACTTAGTGGGGACCAAGTCTGTCCCAAAAGAGATAAAGTCCAACAAAATTATTAAAAATATGTAGGCAGGTTTGCCTTTAGCATCATCTGTCTACCCTCTTGCTTCCCTTATTCCTTCTTTCTCTGGGACCCCTTCACTGGCCTTTCTCTCAGGAACTAGACACAGCAGTTTCACCCCCAACTCATCCACAACTTCTATTCAGGAAGGAGTCCAAGTCAACAATTTTACAACTTGGTGTGAATAATTTACCTCTACCAGGGACATTAGATCTTCTATCTAACTATGGAATACAAGCCTTTAGTCTTTAAAAATTAATTTTAAATATGAGGGAAGAAATAGAAGAGATTTTTGCAAAGGGGTGCTTGCCCAGAACCCCTGAAATTATTCCACATTAAGGCATCACAACTCAAATGCCTACAAATGCCAGTCTAGTAATGTAAACGAGTAGAGCAGGCTGAGTAAGACAAGAGGGAGTGGCGAGCTCTGTGGCATGCTGGAATGCTGACACCTTCTCTAAAGATGTTTCTATTATTGTCATGCAACAACATGAGCCTAGCCTTGCTGGACATTATGTTTTTGCAATAGAAGTAGAAAAAATTTGTTCTTTTATGTGATTTCTTCTAATTTTTAAACACTGACAATCAACTGAAAATCTAAAAGCACCCCATAAGCTTACAAAAACATATGTGGGCCTGAGGTGTCCAAAGGGCATGTAGTTTGAGACATCTACCTTTGACAATCATCTCCTCTCTAGCTGGTCTGTAGACCCAAGTCCCACAACTTCTGTGTATTTAGGTCATAGATGGTGATAGCCCCAAATCAGATCTGCACCCAGGGCTGCTAAATAAATTACCATCAGAAATTGAGCCCAGAATCTCCTGTGATTCAGGGCTCACCAAGTAAGCTCTGGCCATAATTTGGCATTTGGTTTAGACTTTTTAAAGGGAGAGGATACAATGGCTGGAAGCAATGGGTATCAAGTCCCCTTGGCAGTCACATTTCTTGCTGTAAATTTGTAAATCAGCAACCTGACATATATGTCAAAGTCCCCTGGGCATATTTAGGGTCAGCCTCTGAGGGAGGGGTCAGCTCTCAGAGTGACCAAAATCAAGATTCAAAGCCTGACAAGCAAGGACTAGGACACCGTCAATGTCATCTTCTGAAGGGTCCTGACAGCCACGGCTGGAGTCCTACACATCCCTCCCTTAGCCACTTCTTTATAGTCAAAATTCCCATTTGTTAGAAAAGAATCTAAGGCCCAGAGATATGAGGTGATTTATCCCAAACCACACAACTAGTGAGTAGTTGAACTGGGTCATGACCCAGATCACTCTGCTCAGGTCAGTTCTCTTTCCACTATGCCAAGGTTTCAGGGATTGCCCTTGTGTTATTGTTAGGAATGATCTTCATGCTCTCACCATTTTCTGCAAATGTCTAAACATGGGAGTTGACCTGTCCCCCTCCACCAAACCTGCCCTCTTTGGGCAGCTCAGGACTATGTGAGGACCTATGGCTGGTGACACAGTTCAAGAAACATCTCCTGCCACATAAGATGCATTTTGGGCATAACCCAGGCAGGTTATCTTCCTGCGTCTTTAATGTGTCTAAATCTATAAGTGAAACCTGTGGTTAAGCCAGGGTAGCTGAGGCTATGAAGATTTCTTAAAACAGTTTTATCGATATGTAATTCATGTACCCTAGACTTCACCCATTTAAAATACATGATTCAGTAATCTTTAGTATATTTACATAATCTAATCTAAGTATGATACTCTCATTTAAAAAGTTTTATTATTTATTTATTTATTTATTTATTTATTACCCCAAAAAGAAGACTTATGCCCATTGGCAGTCCCCCCTCCCCCCCCCCCCCGCCCCCAGCTCATAGCATCCACTAATCTATTCTCTGTCTCTATAGATTTGCCTATTCTGGAAATTTCATATAAATGGAATCACACATCGTGTGGTCTTTTGTGGCTGGCTTTTTACTGAGCACAATGTTTTTGAGGTTCACACTTGTTGTATCATGTGTTAATATTTCATTATGGGTGCTGTGAAGATTCAGAGAATAGTTGTTGTTGCTGTAACTCCAAACTGCAAACTCTGCTGGTGATGTGCTTTTTTTGGTTAGCGTTCTTTTTTATTATTCCTGTGAATTTTAAAAAAGAACTCTCATGGGTGCAATATTTTAGCCAGGAGAATTTTTACCACTGATTTTAATTTAAATAACACTATTACTTTAAAAATCACGATCTGTCAGTCTTTCTGTCACTGGGTTAAGTTTTGCAGATCCCTACCCCATGTCCATCCCATCAGCCAGATCACGCTGCTCACTGTCCTGCAGACTCCTGCTCTCTAGCCTGAGCATGCACCTCCTCTGCCTCCAAGGCTCTGAGATCAGCCCCATTGGCACTGGGGAACCTTCCTTCAAGTCCACAGGCAGAATGAATTGTCCTGTCTCTGAGGTCCGCAGCCCCAGTTCAGAGTCCAGCCCTTATCTCAGCACATTGCAGTTACTACACCCAGTGTTTCCGTGGTGATTATGAGCTCTGTAAGGGCAGGGACCAGGCCTGAGTCATCTTAAACCTCACCCGCCCTCATCCTCCACACCCTGCACTCAATAGATGTGTTATAGATAGAATTAAATCAAAGGACAAAGACACTGCTATGACCTATTGGGGGAACTTGATTAAGTAACAGGAAAATAACAAGGTTCACCAAAGGCCTCAGGTTCATAGACTATCTGGAGAACACTTTAATCATGAACAGGTTACATAAAACTTGAACTAAATATTTTAAGATCAGTAGACTTGTTGAAGCTCTACCACATGCCACACACTCTCTCTTGCCTTCACTAATCAAATATTAGTGCTTAAAGCCAGCTTTCTCCTTGAATCTCCCTGACATTGGAGTCTTGTTTTCCAAAATGCTCTTTGAAGACAATATCTCCAGTTCAACTTTTTGGGGACTAGTGCGGCTGATTTGGTATGGTGTCTTTGTCCCCTTGGAAAGGATTTAAATGACAAAATCCAATTGCTGAGGGGTCCTTATAGGCAATTTGATTTTCTAATTTGGCCAAGGTCAAACCTGTCAACATCTTTCTTCGATTGTCTATCTCCTGTATTGAGGTGCCACGTGTTTTGTTATTATTTGGGGGTGTATGATTGGCAGCAAAGCCAAGCCAGGGTAATGGAATCAAACCTTCCATTATCCTCATTTGCTCAACTTTGGAGCATCTGAAAAATGGCAGGATAAGGAGTGAGCCGCAGAGGACACCTGTGATGCTCTGTCTTGGGTTTGTCTCTGCCTTGGACTGTCTCCCTCACTCTGAATTCCTCTGACAAATGTGTCACCACCTGATTTTGCTTCCCTTTCCATTCTCATGTTTCACTCGAGGAGTCTGATACGTGGCTAGACCTGACAAGAATAAATTTATAGGGATGCAAGTTACAGAAAGACTTGAATATATTCCAGTTAAAGGTCCATGGGGGCAACAAAGAAATCATCTCTAACTCATTTTTGGAGCACTGTAACAAGGGCATTTTCCAGGGGAGAAAAATCATGTTTTATTGTTGCACTTGCAGTGTTCACAGCTGTTAAGGACTTTGCCATCTCTAAACGACAATACGTTAAGGATAGCACTTCAGCATCTGCAGGGGAAGGCAGGGCCAGTGCTTAGGGCTGGCCGGGCTCCTACTGGCAGCTGCGCTTTTCACCAAACAAAACCAATTACCATGTATCTAGATGCTGAAGTTAGGCTATTGGTTTAACTAATCAAGTTTTGTAGTAATTCCTTACTGCACAATAATTTTTATTGATGAGAGGTGAGATGAGAAAACTACTTTGCCTTGAGCAGGCTGCTGATAGGTTAATACCTCCTATTGCTGAAATGCTAATGAATCAAAATCCTTATACAGGCAGAAAAAAGCATAGAATTTAGAATCCTAAGATTCAGATGTGCCACTTACTAGGCAGGTGGTTTTGAAAAATGACCCTCAGTTGCTTCATTAGTAAAATGAACTTCTCTTGATTCAATGAGGTCATGTATGTTATTTGTACTTGGTAAAACATAGTACAAATATTAATTATATATATATAAAACTATCTGCATAATCTCCTATGCATATTCATGCCCTCAGAGATAAATAGTGTCTGTTTCTGTAGTGTCTAATATGGGATTTTCTAAAGAATTGCAAAAGAGGAAAAAAAACAGCTTCACAAAGTGTTTGCTTTCAGTAGGTCTTACAGACGCTCTACTGGCGTCTTTGAACAACAGTGTCAGGACAAGCCTGAGAATTGCATCATTAGGAACTGGGCAGATTTTGAAATTATCCGTCTGGGTGATTTGAGAAGTCAATACTAAAGACATGGTGTTAGAAACATGGGAAAGAGCATAGAAGCCCTCCATGGAAAGATGTATTAAATAAAGTCCATCTGTGTCATGAAATACTATGGAGCCTTTGAAAATCATGTTTTAGAAGAGTTTTGCATGACATGGAGAAGTAATTATGGCATATGTATGAAAAAAATGAGTATTTTATTAAATAAAAATGTATACATGCATTTTTAAATAAATGTGTATGTGTAAATTCATACTAGAGAAAAGACTAGAAAGGAATACAACAAAATTACCTATATACAAGTACAAAAATGGGAAGGCCTGCTTAAGAATAGTTCATCTTTAAATAATTTTAGGTAACTATAAAATTAATATGAATGGCAGTTTACCTTGGATGTTAAAAAATCAATGCATTGGGCCGACCCCGTGGCACACTCAGGAGAGTGCGGCGCTGGGAGCGCAGCGACACTCCTGCCGCAGGTTCGGATCCTATATAGGAATGGCCGGTGCACTCACTGGCTGAGCGCAGTGTGGGTGACACCAAGCCAACGGTCGCGATCACCTTACTGGTCACGGAAAAGACAAAAAGACAAAAAAAAAAAAAAAATCAATGCAGTCATAAGCTGCTGAATAGAATCCAAGTGCAGATCAGATCAGCAATGGTATCAATAGATTCTGTGCTGCTCAGAGCTCATTTGGTGGAAACTACCACATTTTGAGCAAAACTGGAGTTTATTCAGTGAAGGAAGATCCTGCTCAGTGTTTTACACCTAGTGTGCCATTTAATCCTATGACAACCTTACAGCTTACATCCCCATATTTTAAACTGGTTTTTGTATTAGTTTAAGTAATAACCGAGAGGCAGCAGAATGCAGTGTTTAAGAGAATGAGCTCTGGAGACAGATTCTGGCTTCAAATTCTGCATCCATAACTTACTAACTAAATGACTTTGGGCAAATTATGTAATTCCTCTAAGCCTCAGCATCCTCCTATGTCAAATGGAAATACTATCACCACCTTCTTCCTAGTGTGGCTGCCGGGATATAAAATACTAATCATGGTCCCTAACACATATTGAGTTCTTTAAAAATGTTAGTTATTATTATGAAAAAGTGCCTGTAATTGAAGAGACCTAGAGCTACTTTTTTAGAAGCTCAAAGAGGAGCATTATAGTTGTGGCAATAGATTAAAGCAAGAGTTCTGATGAGGACCTGCATCTAATGTGAAGGAATTAAAGAATGTGTGAGCAGATGGTGTATGCCCCTAGGACAGCACCCTGAATCTGTCTCTGCTGTGTTAGGGTGCCATCTCTCTCATCTGTCTCTTATTCCAAGTTCTCTTATCAATTCCTTTTTAATTGATTAGCGACAGGAGCCATCCTCTAAGGATGGAGTATCACAGAGGCATTGGAGAGAAGGGAAAAAGATGTCATTCAAGGAGGAAACCAAGACAGGGCCTTTAGAGAAGCAGAGCTTAGATTTGCAGGTCCTTAGTCTGAATTTTGTCAGTGCAAACAGAATTCTATCCAGGGAGTTTGATTCATACTAAATAAACTAATGAGGGCTTGGCTTATAACCAAGATGTTAATTCATTTGGAATGTATACTACAAGTACTACTAGAAAATATAGTAAGAAATTCACAATCAGTGAATACTGTCTCTGATAGGAAAGACAATTTTTATATGTAGAAGTTTGAATTCTGAAAATAGATGAAGAATGAAGGAGTTAAACTGTGAGGGCTTTTCCTTTGTTGTGTTCACTGCTGTATTTCCAGCACCTCCACGAGAACAATGCCTGACACAGAAACTGCTCAATAAATTGTTGTTGAATTGAATAAAGAAATCAAAGAACCAAGGAAGGAAGGAAGGAGGGAAGGAAGGAGGGAAGAAGAGAGGAAAAGAAAGACAGTGGCAGGATCGTTTCGGGGGCTAGTGTCCCAACCCAGAAGGACCTGGCTCCTCTGCCACTGTCACTCTAAGGCAAGCCATACTACGTGACCAGACTAGCTGCCAGGAGCTCAGTGCATCCTGATCACTGAACAGGGCTGTTGATCCAGTGGCAAAGTTTTGTTGAAACAAACATTCCATAGAAATCTGGAATTGGAAAGAGGGCTGGAGCCAGGAACAGTGGGACCTGAGGAGAGCTTAGCCCCTGCTCTCCCTTTCCCTGGCATGTCTGGTCACAAGGCTCATACCATGGACCTCTGCTTTCCTATCAAATTCCAGGGTCATTTGTTTTAATGTAAACCCTGTTACTGGGAAAGCACTGAATATTTACAATTGAGGAGCTTTCATCTTAGATCTGGGGAGAAAGCTTAAATGAGTTCAGAAATGGATTTCCCATTTTTTAAACTACACTTTCTTACATTAGATTGTGTATTACCTGTCTGCCTTTAACAATCAGCTGAAGATGTGAAAGCCTCTGCCTTCCCTTATCCCCAAATGGAATTGTTTCTCTTACACATTTAATCTCATCATGCAGCTCCAAATCCACATTACACGAATTAATAAGGACTACTTACAAAACCCTTAAAATTCCATTACATTTCTCTGTATCCTACAGTCTCCCCAAGACAGATCACAAATGTATAAAACAACTTAAGAACTCCACGTTATATCCACCAGTCATAAATCTCAAAACTGCAGTTTTTTCTTTCTTTTTTTTTTCTCTCTCTTTTTTTTTTTTTCTCTCTTTGACTTTCTCTTTCTCTCCCTCTTTATTCTGGCATTTCGTTTTCCTCATGTTTTAATTTTATAGTTACACAACTAGT
>NW_007734256.1:14715-39349 GCF_000696425.1 Galeopterus variegatus | reverse complement strand
AAAGCCTCTGCCTTCCCTTATCCCCAAATGGAATTGTTTCTCTTACACATTTAATCTCATCATGCAGCTCCAAATCCACATTACACGAATTAATAAGGACTACTTACAAAACCCTTAAAATTCCATTACATTTCTCTGTATCCTACAGTCTCCCCAAGACAGATCACAAATGTATAAAACAACTTAAGAACTCCACGTTATATCCACCAGTCATAAATCTCAAAACTGCAGTTTTTTCTTTCTTTTTTTTTTCTCTCTCTTTCCACCAGTCATAAATCTCAAAACTGCAGTTTTTTCTTTCTTTCTTTTTTTTTTCTCTCTTTGACTTTCTCTTTCTCTCCCTCTTTATTCTGGCATTTCGTTTTCCTCATGTTTTAATTTTATAGTTACACAACTAGTACATAGACTACTTATTGCAAGAATTCAAGCAAGACAGAAATCACGTAGAGTATGCACGTCTCCCTTTAACCTGCCCCCAAATTCCCTTCCTTTTCTGAAGGTAATCATGGCTGATGACTGAATTCATAGTCTTTCAATATGTTTGTGTGTTCTTACATCTTCATAAGAATATATATTCTTATGTAAGGTTATTTTTAAAAATATACATGAGATCTTACTATATGTATGACTGTAATTTTTTTCACTTGGTATGTTTTAGAGATATTCACATGTCACATCATACAGGACTACCACATTCTTTTTAGTAGTTCTATCATTTTCTGCAGTATGGATACACCATAGTGCATTGGGCCATTCTCAATTGATGATCATTTAAGTTGTTTCCAATTTTATTTTCAGTGAATCCTTCTTTGAAAATTTGTGTAACACATGTGCATATAGGTATAAATATAGGACAGATTTCCAGAACTGGAATGATTGAGTCAAGAAGCATGTGCACCTGATATTTTAATAGAAATTACTTAGCTTCTCTTCAAAAAGACTATCCAAATATGCATAGTCAATGTAAGTCTCTATGTCCATGCATCTGTGCCAACACTGAAATTTATCAATCTTTTTACTGTTTACTATCAGATAATTAAAACAATTATACCTCATTTACATTACCTTGGTGATTAATTAGGTCAAGCATAAGTTTGTGTGCATTTTAGCCATGTATATTTCTTCTTCTCTGAATTTGACCATTATTATCTTGTGTTATTTTTTCTTAAGGATTTGTATTTTGTATATTTCGAATATTAATCTTTTTTCTGCTATACATGTAACAAATATTTTTCCTCAATCTCACATTTGCCTTTATACTTAACAGTGGTATATTTTTTCTGGTTCAGAAAATTTTAAATTTTCCATATTTTAAAAGGTAAACATATTGTCATAGCCCCAGTGTACTGCCTGGGGAGTGTTTCTAAGCCATGGTGCAGAAAAGGAGAACGAAGCCAGAACTTCCTGAGTTCAGGTCACAGAGCTGGGAGGCCAGGGTTGCCAAAGAAGCTGTATGAGGGCAACATACCAAGAGGAAAGAGCTGCACAGAGAGAAAACTCCAGAGATCTGCAGAGGGTTCCCTGTGAGAATTCAGTTAAGTCCTGATCAATGCATGTGTATGAAAAACTATCTGAGAGCAGAGGAAGAACCAGCCCAAAGGATTAAAATGTACAGTGCCCGGAGCCCACACACAGCCAAGAGTAGTGTGTGCTCTCGACAGCCAGGTCATCTCTGGCTCATAATCAGCTCATAAGTTGGAAGCATGATTAGGATATTAAGAAAGGTCTTGCTTCAGTAATGGAGAAAAACCCTTTGACCTGAATTATGTGACAGAACAAAGCTCAAGAATATTTATAGGAATGTAACAATTCAGCAAATTCATAAGTTGGAAGCATGATTAGGATATTAAGAAAGGTCTTGCTTCAGTAATGGAGAAAAACACTTTGACCTGAATTATGTGACAGAACAAAGCTCAAGAATATTTATAGGAATGTAACAATTCAGCAACCAACAAGGTAAAATTCAAAATATCTGGCATCTAACAATAAATTATACAGCATGTAAAGAAGCACGAAAATATAGCCCTTAATGAGAAGAAAATTAAGCAATTGAAACTAACCCAGAAATGACACAAATTATAGAATCAGTAGACAAGGACATTAAAGCAGTTATTACAACTGCATTCCATGTGTTTAAGTGGCTAGAGGAAGATTTAACGTGTTAAGTATAGGCATGGAGAATATTAAAAAGACCCTAATAAAACTTCTAAAGATTAAAAATAAATATGCCAGGTTGCAAATACAGTAGATGGGATTAATGGCAGATTAGACATTGCAGAAGAAAAAAAGATGATGAGCATGAAGACAGAGAGACAGAAACTGTTCCAAATGAAACAAAGAGTGATAATAAATGAAAAAAAAAGTAATGAACCCAACATCAGTGAACTGAGGAAAACTCCAAGTGACCAAATATACATGGAATTGGAGTGCTCAAAGGAGAGGAGAGGGTGAGGGAAACAAAAATATTTGAAAAAAAAAATGGCCAAAGCCTTTCCAAATTTGATGAAAACATTTAAACTTTTATAGACCACAGATCCACGAAGGTCAACAAACCACGAACACAAGAAATCTACAAATAAAACTATTAAGGCACATCAAAATCAAATTACTAAAAGGCAGAGATAAAAAGAACAACAACAACAAAAAGACATTATGTACCAAGGAACAAAGATAAGTATGACAGCAGATTTCAGAAACAATGCAAACTAAAACACGGTGCCCCAGCAACTTAACAAGTAATGAAAGAATAACATGTAAACCTAGAGCTCTAGCCAGTGAAAATATCTTTCAAAACTAAGGCTCATTAAAAATGTTTTTAGATATACAAAAACTGAGGGAACTCACTATCAGACCTGCACAACAAAAAATGTTGAAGGAAGCCCTTCGAACAAAGGAAAATAATAGCAGGTAGAATCCTTGATCTACACAAATTTATTAAGATTACTGGAGAAAATCTTTGTGACCTTGAGTTAAGCAAAGATTTCCTGGATATAATGCAAAAAGCATGATCCATAAAAGAAAAAATAAATGATAAATTGAACATCATCAAAATTAAGAACTGCTCTTTGAAAGATGCTAGTAAGAGAATGAAAAGACAATCTGAAGACAGGAGATGGCATTTGCAAATCACATATTGAATAAAGAACTTTAGTCCAGATTACATAAAATTTCTCAATATGTGGTAATAAGAAAACAAGTCAATATAAAAAGGGCAAAAGACTTTGAACAGACACTTTACCAAAGAAAATACATGAATGGAAAATAAAAATATGAAAAGATACTCAACATCACTAGTCATCAGAAATATACAAATTAAAATCACAGTGAGATATTAGTACCTGCATACTAGAATGGCTACAGTTAAAAAGACTGACCATACCAAGTGCGGACAAGGATGTGGAGGAACTGAAACCCTCATGCTGTTTGTAAGAATGTAAAATGGTGCAACTGTTTTGAAAAATGGTTTGACATTTTGTTAAAATTTAAACATACATAGTATATGACCCACTTACTCTACTCCTAGGTATTTACTCAAGAGAAATGAAAGCATATGTCTATACAAAGACTTGTACATGAATGTTCACAGAGCTCTATTTGTTATAGCCAAAAACTGAAAATAACACACATGTGCATCAATAGGTGAAAGATAATTAAATTGTGGTATATTACATGATTAAATACTATTCAATAATAAAAAATGAATAAACTATTAAAATATGCCCTCCCATGGATGAATCTCAACACAATTATACTGAGTGTAAGAAGCCAGACAAAAAGGAGTACATTCTAGAATTCCTGAAGATGCAAACTAATCTACAGTGACAGAAATCAAGTCAGTGTTGTCTGAGAATTAAGGGTAGGCGTGGGAAGGGATTACTAGGAGGACTGAGGAAACTTTTAGGAGTGATGGCTGTGGTCTTTATTTTTCTTATTGTGGTGTCTTCACAGTTGTGTATATATGTATGTCAGAATTTATCAAATTGCACATTTTATTTTTATTTTTGTTTTTTATTTTAATTCATGAGTATGTAATATAGTTGATTTGCGTGTCCCTTTACCCATTCCTCTTACCACCCTCCTTCTCCTCCCACATCAACATCATATCTGTCAACTTGTCTTAACAAGTTCAAGTAATTGTTGCGTCTTCTTCCTCCCATATCCGTTTGTTTGTATATTTATTTATTTATTTACCTTTAGCCCACACATAAGTGAGAACATGTGGTATTGCTCTTTCTGTGCCTGACTTATTTCACTTAATATAATTCTCTCTAGGTCCATCCAGGTTGCTGCAAATGGTTGTATTTCATTCTTTTTTATAGCTGAGTAGTATTCCATTGTGTAGATATACCACATTTTCCATATCACTCTTCTGATGATGGACTTCTGGGCTGGTTCCAACTCTTGGCTATTGTAAATAGTGCTGCAATAAACATGGGAGTACAGGTATCACTTGGACATGATGATTTCCATTCCTCTAGATATATTCCCAGTAGTGGAATAGCTGGGTCGTATGGTAAATCTATCTGTAACTGTTTGAGGAAACTCCATAGCATTTTCCAAAAAGGCAGCTCCATTTTGCAGTCCCACCAACAATGTATGAGAGTTCCTTTTTCTCTGCAACCTCGTCAGCATTTATCATACTCATTCTTTTGGATATTAGCCATCCTAACTGGAGTAAGATGGTATCTCAGTGTGGTTTTGATTTGCATTTCCTGAATGCTGAGTGATGTTGAGCATTTTTTCATGTGTCTGTTGGCCATTCATATATCTTCCTTTGAGAAATGCCTGTTCAGCTCCTTTGCCCATTTTTTAATTGGGTTACTTGTTTTTTTTTTTTGCTGTAAAGTTGTTTGAGTTCCTTGTATATTCTGGATATTAATCCTTTGTCAGATGTATATTTTGCAAATACTTTCTCCCACTCCATTGGTTAACTTTTCAAACTGTTAATAGTTTCTTTTGCTGTGTAGAAGCTTTTTAATTGATATAATCCCATTTGTTTATTTTTCCCTTGGTTGCCTGTGCTTTGGGGGTCATATTCAGAAGTCTGTACCCAATCCTACTTCTTAGAGTTTTTCCCCTATGTTTTCTTAAGGAGTTTTATTGTTTCAGGATGTATATTTAATTCTTTAATCCATTTTGAGTTTATTTTGGTATATGGTGAGAGATAAGGGTCTAATTTCATTCTCCTGCATATGAATATCCAGTTTTCCCAGTACCATTTGCTGAAGAGGCAGTCTCTTCTCCAGTGTGTGGACTTGGTGCCTTTGTCAAAGATCAGATGGCTGTAGGTGTGTGGGTTGATTTCTGGATTCTCTATTCTATTCCATTGATCTGTGTGTCTGTTTTTATTCTAGTACTATGCTATTTTGGTTATTATAGCTTTGTAGTATAGTTTAAAGTCAGGTAGTGTTATACCTCCAGCTTTATTTTTTTTGCTCAAGATTACTTTGAGTCATGATCTTTTGTTATTCCATATAAATGTCTGGATAGTTTTCTTCCATTTCTGAGAAAAATGTCATTGGAATTTTAATGGGGATTGCATTGAATCTGTAGATCACTTTGGGTAATATGGACATTTTCACAATGTTAATTCTTCCAATCCAAGAGCATGGAATATCTTTCCATCTTCTTGTGTTGTCTTTAATTTCTCTCAACAGTGGTTTGTAGTTCTCTTCATAGAGATTTTTCACATCCTTGGTTAACTCAATTCCTAAGTATTTTATTTTTTTGGTGGCTATTGTAAATGGGCAGGCTTTCTTGATTTCTCTTTCTGCATGTTAGCTATTGGAGAATAGAAATGCTACTGATAATTCTGTGTTGATTTTGTATCCTGAAACTTTGCTGAAATCATTTATCAAGTGCCAGAGTTTTTTTGTAGAGGCTTTAGCCTGTTCAATGTATAGGATCATATCATCTGCAAACAGGGACAGTTTGACTTCATCTTTTCCAATCTGGATGCCCTTTATTTCCTTCTCTTCTCTGATTGCTCTGGCTAGTATTTCCAACACTATGTTGAATAGGAGTGGTGAGAGTGGGCATCCTTGTCTAGTTCCTTTTCTTAAGGAAAAGCTTTTCCCTGGTTCAGGATGATATTGGCAGTGGGCTTATCATATATGGCTTTAATTGTGTTGATATATTTTCTATCTATACCTAACCTGTAGAGAATCTTTATCATGAATGAATGTTGGATTTTATCAAATGCTTTTTCAGCATCTATAGATATGATCACATGGTTCTTTTCTTTGATTTTATTGATGTGGTGTATCACATTTATTGATCTGCATATGATGAATCAACCTTGCATCTTTGGGATGAATCCCACTTGATTGTGGTGTATAGTTTTGTGTATATGTTGCTGTATTCTGTTAGCTAGTATTTTACTGAGGATTTTCGCATCTATATTCATCAAGGATATTGGCCTATAGTTTTCTTTTTTTGTTATATCTTCATCTGGTTTTGGTACCAGGGTGATGTTTGCCTCATAGAATGAGTTTGGGAAAATGGCCTCTGTTTCAATCTTTAGGAATAGTTTGGAGAGAATTGGTATCAATTCCTCTTTGAAGATTTGGTAGAATGCTACAGTGAACCCGTTTGGTCCTGGGTTTTTCTTTGTTGGGAGACTTCTGTTAACAGTTCCAATCTCTTTTTGTTATTGGTCTGTTCAGATTTTCTACATCTTCTTGGCTCAGTTTTGGTAGTTTGTGTGTGTGTAGAAATTTATCCATTTCCTCCAGATTTTCAAATTTGTTGGCATATAGCTGTTTATAGTGGTCTCTAATGATTCTTTGTATTTCAGAGGTATCAGTATCTTTAGGAATAGTTTGGAGAGAATTGGTATCAATTCCTCTTTGAAGATTTGGTAGAATGCTACAGTGAACCCGTTTGGTCCTGGGTTTTTCTTTGTTGGGAGACTTCTGTTAACAGTTCCAATCTCTTTTATTGTTATTGGTCTGATTGGGTTTTCTATATCTTCTTGGCTCAGTTTTGGTAGTTTGTATGTGTCCAGAAATTTATCCATTTCCTCCAGATTTTCAAATTTGTTGGCATATAGCTGTTTATAGTAGTCTCTAATGATTCCTCATATTTCTGAGGTTATCAGTTGTAATATAACCTTTTTCATTTCTAATTTTTGTTATTTGGATCTTCTCTCTTCTTTTCCTAGTTAGCCTTGCTAAAAATTTTTCAATTTTATTTCTTTTCAAAAAACCAAATTTTTGTTTCATTGATCTTCTGTATTGTTTTTCGGGTTTCTATTTCATTTAGTTCTGCTCTGATCTTAATGATTTCTTTCTGTCTACTAACTTTGGATTTGGATTGTTCTTGTTTTTGTAGTTCTTTAAGGTGAAGTGTTAGGTTATTCACTTACCATCTTTCCTTTTCTGAAGTAAGCATTTAATGTGATAGATTTCCCCCTTAGTACTGCTTTTGCAGTATCCCACAGGTTCTGGTATGATGTGTCATTATTTTCATTAGTTTGAAGAAATTTTTTGATTTCCTGTTTAATTTCTTCTTGGATCCATATGTCATTAAGTAGAATGTTGTTTAATTTCCATGTGTTTGTATAGTTTCCAGAGCTTCATTTATTATTGATTTCTAAGTTTATTCCATTGCGATGATCTGTCCAATGTTGAGAGTGGGGTGTTCAGGTCTGCCACTATTATGGTATTAGTGTTTATCTCGTTCTTTAGGTCTAATAGTGTTTGCTTCATAAATCTGGCTGCTCCAACATTGAGTGTATATATACTTATGACTGTTATGTCTTCTTGAAGGATAGATCCTTTTATCGTTATACAGTGGCCTTCTTTATCTCTTTATATGGTTTTTGGTTTAAAGTCCATATTATCTGATACTAGGATAGCTACTCCAGCTTGTTTTTCATTTCCATTTGCATGGTATATCTTTTTCCATCCTTTTACTCTTAGTCAATGTGTGTCTTTACAGGTGAGGTGAGTCTCTTGAAGGCAGCATATAGTTGGGTCCACCTTTTTAATCCAGTCAGTCACTATGTGTCTTTTGACTGGGGAATTTAATCCTTTTACATTAAGAGTTGTTAATGAAAGGTGTTGATTTACTCCTAGCATTTTATTGATTTTTGTTTGGAAGTTTAAATATCTTTTGTTTCTTTCTGATTTTCTATTTGTCTTCCATGTTTGTTGGTTTCTTGGGGTAGTAGATAAACTTTTTTTTCTCTTTATTGCTAGCATTTTTGTTTTACTGGTGGGTTTTGTTCTTTCTTGAGTAGTTATGGCAGTGGTGGTTGTTTTTCAGGTACGAAACCCAGTAGTCCCTTGAGAATTTCTTTTAAGGCTGGTTGTGTGGTAGTGAACTCCTGTAGTTTTTGTCTGAGAAATATACTATTTGTTCTTCATTTTGGAAGTATAGCCTTGCTGAGTAAAGTATTCTTGGCTAGCAATTTTGGTCTTTTAGTATTTTGAATACATCATCCCATTCTTTCCTGGCTTTTAGGATTTCTGATGAAAAGTCTGATGTTAGTGTGGTTGGGGCTCCCTTATAGGAGACTTGATTCTTCTCTCTTGCATCTTTTAAGATTCTCTCTTTGTCTTAGAGTTTTGCCAATTTGACTATAACATGTCTTGGAGAGGACTTTTTGGGGTTAAATATGTTTGGGAATCTTTGAGTCTCCTGAATCTGAAGATCTGTGTCTTTCCCTATACAGGGAAGTTTTCTGCTATTATTTCATTGAATATGTTTTCAATGCCATTTCCTTTTTCCTCCCCTTCTGGAATACCTATGATTCAGATATTTGAGCACTTAAGGTGGTCTGTTATCTCTCTTAGGCTTTCTTCAATTTTTAAAATTCTTTTTTCTTTTTTTTTTTTGTCTGCCTGTGTTATTTCAAACAGTCCACCTTCAAGGTGAGAAATTCTCTCTTCTGCTTGTTCTATCCTGCTGGTTAAACTCTCTGTTGTGTTTTTTTATTTCATTGAATGAATCCTTCAGTTCCACAAGCTCTGATACGTTCTTTTTCAGGGCATTGTTTTCCTTGTACATTTCTTCTTTCAGACCCTGTATACTTTTTCTCATTTCATTGTGCTGTCTAACTGAGTTTTCTTGTATCACATTTAGTTTCCTTAGAATTGTTGCTTGAAATTCCTTGTCAGTCATTTCAAGGACTTCCTGTTCTATAGAATCTAGAGCTTAAGGGTTATTATTTTCCTTTGGTGGTGTGATACTTTCCTGTTTTTTCATGTTTCTGGTATCTTTCCTTTGGTGTTTAGTCATTTTGGTAGGGGGTTTCATGGTCCATGTGTTCCACCCTGGTGTCTGGCTTGGATCCTGCAGAGACTGCCTGTTCTGGTGTGAGGGGCTTGGGCCCTGTGGGCCCGCTGGTTCTTGGGCCTCTCTGGGTGGCAAGGACTGGCCTGGGCTGGGGTTCCTGCGTTGCGGTGCCTGCCTGTTCCAGCACAGGTGGCTCATGGCCCTGTGGGCCCGGTGGCTCTCGGGCCTCTCTGGGCTCAAATTGCACACTTTAAACATGCAGTATGTCAATAAATACCTTCTATATTACATCATTTTAAAAGCCATAAATGTTTAAAAAAAGTAATAGTGATAATAAACTATATTAGTTATCTATTGCTGCAAAAATAAAAACTTAGTTTAAAACAGCACACATTTATTTTTTCACGGTTTATTTGTGTTAGGTGTATGGGCACCACTTAGCTGGGTTCTCTGCATCAGGATCCCATTAGCTGCAATCACAGTATCAGCTGGACTGCATTCTCATCTGATGGATCATCTGGAGAAAAATTCACTTCCCAGCTCACTAAAGTTGTTGGCAGAATTGACGGTTTATTTGTGTTAGGTGTATGGGCACCACTTAGCTGGGTTCTCTGCATCAGGATCCCACTAGCTGCAATCACAGTATCAGCTGGACTGCATTCTCATCTGGTGGATCATCTGGAGAAAAATTCACTTCCCAGCTCACTAAAGTTGTTGGCAGAACTAATATCCTTGTAGCTATAGGGCTGAGATTTAGAATTTTTTGCTGTTGGCGAGAGGCTTTCCTCAGCTCCTAGATGCCACCACAGTAGCAGAAAGAGAGAATGAGTAAGACAAATGAGTAAGAGTTAGTAAGAGACGTCTTATACAACACAACATAATGCAGGAGTGACCTCTCATAGTCACAGGTCCAGCCCACACTGCAGAAGAGGGGCTTCCATAAAGGTGTAACAACTGAGAGGCAGAAGTCCCCTGAGAGTCTGTGTGCCACACAGACATTCCTCTTTCCTTAGTAACTTTTAATGATAAATTCCTCAAAAATACGTTTGTTTATTTTTTTGATAGATGCTCTTTATCAAGTTTTCTATTTTTTGTTTTCTGAGTGTGCTTTGAGAGGTGTTTTGTTTTGGATTTGTGTGGCTCTTTTTCATTTCATTGCTTTGGTCAGAATTAGGTATTAGTTTATATCAAATGCAATTTTGGCATCTTTAGAGCTGAGCATATGGACTTAATTTTTAGAATCTGTTAATATGTTGATTTTAATTTCCAATACATTATAATGTAGTGAATAATTAATAATGAGTCATGGTCATATTCCTGGGAAATGCCCTTTTTAATACATTATTAGATTTGATTTGGAAGAATTTAGAATTTTTGCATCCAAGTTCAGAAATAAGCTTGGACTATAGCTTTCTTTTTATGTTATGATTCTTTATTCTGTTATGCTAGCCTTAAAAAATGAGTGGAAAACTTTCTAGTGTTTTCTCTTCTTTGAAACTGTTTATATAATATAAGAATTATATGTTCTTTAAACATATAGTAGAACTTTCCCATGAAACCATCTAGGCTTTTCTGCAGCCCACAGAGCAACAAAAGCCAAGGATGAAAAAGGGCTCACTGGCTGGGCAGCCCAAATGCAGTTGCTAGATAATCACTGCAATCATTTCTTCAAGGCTCTCTCCCACTGCTGTGTTCATTGTTCATAAGCTTGAGCTATATAAAACTCCAGTGCCCCTGGAAAATTCCAGTAGTCCTCTCTTGTATTTAATCTGGGCTGTGTTTTGTTTGGTTATATTGTGCTTTGCTTTTTGCAATCTCTTTTCTCTGTGGATCTGATCCTGTTTGCTTTTAATATTGTTGCAGTTCCTTAAAATTTCTGGTTCCCCCATGACACACTTTATTGTTTACCAAAAGTAGTCATTCTTACTTTCTTATTTTTTATTTTTTTTTATTTGAAGGAACTTGGGGTAAGAGAAGAAACAAAGTATTTTCTTGCAACTGCCATCTTGACCCAACCTAATTTTATTTTTAAGAGAGAAGAGTTGAGTCAAACTTAGATGATGAAATTTGTTATCAAGTAAAACTAAAGCTTTGGATGTGTACCTGAACTTGCTTCAGATTTACCAGGTTTATGCAACACTTTAAAGGCTGTGTTTGAATCCACCTGAGAGACAAAGGTAATATTTGCAGTGCAGTGCACTTTTAGAAATAAATATGTTGATAATCAGACTTATTAAATTAATTGGCACAGCATATGATTTTTAAAACTTTTTAAAAAAGGTTATTCAAAGTTTGCTAAACCTTAAGGATTAGATCCTGGTTTTAAAGCAAGATTAGAGGCAGGATTGTCTAAGATACAAATAGCTCTCATTCTATTATTAAATAAATAGATAAAGGTTTCCATTTCTTTCCAAGATGACAACTCCCTAAGAATACAAATACTATAATAGACAGTTAAGTCATGCAGTCATATTTAAGTATTGTTGTTCAATGTGATATCTGTCAGATAACCCTAAATGTCACAGACTTAAATGGATTCAGATAATTAGTGTTTGTATAATTAGCATCTCTAATATGAAACAGTTAAATTGAAATAAGATGAGCCAACTGAAAGCCACCTATATTATGAAGAAAATAAACATGAGGTTGAAAGTTTATTTACCTGATACCCTTTCCTTCTGATTCAAAGTGAATGATTCATTGCAACATCCCATATGCACATTCAACAATTACCTGTGCTTTAGCGAGTTTAAAATTAATTCAAAATTAATTTATGACAAGAAGGATTCTATTAATTATGGGAGGTAGTAAAGCTCTGCAGGCAGATAACTAACTGGAATATCAGAGATTGGGGCACCTGGGTTTTAAAACCTTAAAATGCAAGTCCTTTCCAAAGACACTGCAAATGCAAGTATACTGGGAAATCCACTGGTTTTGGTCCCTACCTGCTACAC
This sequence comes from Galeopterus variegatus, assembly GCF_000696425.1. Lineage (NCBI taxonomy): Eukaryota > Metazoa > Chordata > Mammalia > Dermoptera > Cynocephalidae > Galeopterus > Galeopterus variegatus. Next base: position 27,155 of record NW_007734256.1, on the reverse strand, counting down.
TACAAAACCAGGTAGAAGGGGCATCCTGGTGGCTGCCAAAGAAGCATATACCATGCTCCCTGGTCTCCACCCACCTTGGACCACACCTATTTAAACGTGCTGGCCCTCCCTGGAGAATGGTAAGCTACCAGCTCTCTTTGCTAACACTAACCTTGGGCAAGATGCCTGCACGCTTCCAGAGCCTCAATACTCCCTGTTCTAAGTAAGGGGAAAATTCTACCACTTTATTTCCTAAGATGGCCAAGGGGAAGCAATAACTGGAAACAAAAAAAGTTGGTGTAGAAGTAAAATGCTAAAAATGTAATTGTGCCTAACAAAGAAGCCGTACAAAGTAAGGACCAGTTCAGGGACTGAAAGCTTAGAACTGGCTGATTTAAATAAATTTGAACACTCAAGCAATAACCTTTCATTAATTTAGGGTGCCTAATAACACAGACTTAATAAGATAAACAAGAAAGTAGTCTTGTGGTTCGGAATTGGAAAGAGGCACCCACTTCCACATTTCAGTGGCCTTTATTATTACATTGCCAGTGATGGAGCCATTCAATTAGAACATCAAAACCTGTACCTTTGTCTTCACCCCAGCAACAGATTAATGTCAAAAAGCCATATCCTTTTCACTGTCATTAAACAGAGACTAGAAGCTGGTTATTTCTCTGAAAGATTTTAATGCTACAAAGAGAAGAAACTGAATTAATTGATAATTTTAAGATCCTTTGGGTTTTCGAATACACGATTTTTGAAAAGCCTACATAATCTCAGAGATTAAAGAAAAAAAATGGAGATGATTTATAAAACAGTTCTCTCCATAGGAAGAATATACTGTACTCCGAAAGGTATAGCTGTGAGGGAAAGGTGAAATGGTTTGATGTTTTTAGTCAATCATATTTCTGAGTTTCTCATCTGTTTTGTTCCTGGGATGAAGTCTTTACGGCCTGTATCTTTAGAGCATCATAATGCACAATTACATGACTCAAATTTGCTCCAATCCACTCTGAGGGGCAGCTCTGAAATAAAATTAGAAATGGCACACTAATCCTTAGCTTTTTATTATAATTTTATTTTATTTTTAAGTAGCACTTACATTATAACAAAACGCCCCTTGTGTCTGCTAGACTCTGGTATAAATGAAGTGGAAATTAGATACACAAGCACGCATACTACATTCAATCATGGAAAACCTTCATTCTTGTGTAAATTAAAATGATCCTCTGCACAGATGCAAAAGAACTCATCCAAGTAAAAACATTTACATGTAATTTACAGAATGTTTTCTCCCTTGGAAGCAATTGCTTCCCCCAGAATCATAAAAACCTACATTTTAAATGTTGACTAATGCTCAAAGACACTGAACCAAGCTAATAAACTGCAGAAATTGAAAGAGATCCAAATGGGAAAATGTAAAATAAACATATATTTTGATCTTCTCAAGAAATGTTTATCTGACAGTAATTTTAGGTACTGTACTAAACAAATTACTTAATCTATAATTACTTGTTCTCTAAATTTTGCCTTCTAATAATAGGGCAAAACATATAAACATATATGAGATCAATATCTTTTAATGTGGATGTCTGTATTCTAAAATAAGTTTTTGTTTTAAACATTTTCCTTGGACCTTACATTGGTGTGTCTATAATAATGACTTACCTGACATTAGAAGGGCCGGTTTCCTGAACAAGTGCCATGTCAACTCAATGAGTAGCTTTGTCAGGGTTATACAACCATAATAACAACCACAAGAACATTCTACTTGGATTCAGAGCATGCCCTACGGCTACACACCACGATTTTTCTATTCCCTTGTTTATTGTTTATAACAATAAACAAAGTTCCCAGTTGGACTTCGTCAACTGAGACAAATCACTTCTTCTCCCACTTCCTTATTTTGCTTAACTATAAAATATGGAAAATATATAGATTCTCTTAGGTGTGGTTGTAAGAGTAAACAAGATAATGTCGAACTCTGTGTCTACAAAAATGCCAAGTAAAGAGAGGGATAGAGAGTGAGAATAATTATATCCTATAAGCTTAAGCAAAAGAAAGCCACTGCAATTGAGAAGAAAATTTAGCCACAGGCTTTTGCAGTTTAGGCAAAAAGGGAAATATGATGAGTTAAAGCATTCTCAGTGTCTTATAAACAGAAGCATACCCTTTCATCAGAAGAAAAACCCTCTTAGTTGGGTGCTGAAGTCTAAGAGGACTTTCTCATGCATTTAGATGGGGTGCTGACCAACGTAACGGAGGAGGCCTTCCAGAGCAGCTCTGCAAATGCAAAGGCATTCTTCATGTGGTCATTTCTCGCGTCGACCCCAGATCAAAGCCAAGGGCACCATGTTAAATTTGTAGCTTAGCTGAAGGCACTGCCATGGGAAGCTGGAGTTACAACCCTTTCCGAGTATGTGACTTTCTGCTGGTTAGACTTGATGAAAGTGAGAGATTCGCAAGGAGCTGATGTTTTGGCAGATCCCTTGGGCTGCTGGTCTCTGCTAGGATTTGATGGGAGCAGACACTGCCAAATTGAGATGCAGAGCACAGCCAGCAGCTTGTGTGTAGTTGTAGGAAAAAAGCTCAGGTGGTTTAGGTTTCTGACAAGCAGGAGTCAAGCTGGTGCTTTGTTATGAAAATCAAGTGCTGGAGGGACACCTCCACTGTGTGGAGGCCTGCAGTAAAATGACAGGTAAGCAGCGATTTTGGACATTTGATGCTCCAGGATGCTGTATCATGTCCCCAGGGAGGATATGACAAGGCCACTGAAGAGTGTGAGGGTCTGATGTGCCACTTATCTAACTGCCTCAGGGAGCCTTGACGTAGGGCTTGGAGGAAGCTTCATTTTGAGTGAGGCAGCATCTTAATGAACCTGTTAGAATGACTTAGTTGCCCAAGATACCCCTAGGTAATGAAATGCCTTGTCCTATAGCGTGGCTGTGTATCACTGTCCTTCTGAATGTTAACAGTTCCTGCCAAAAACAAAGATCTTGGTTTTTCCATAATTGCTACAGAACTGTCATTTCTGAAAACAACTACCCAATGGGTTCTGTTGCTTGTTAGGGCCACTCCTGGGTTGCAATGGTAGAATCAGGTCATCCATATGGAAGACAGTGTTTATCATCCTATGCGCAATGGCAGGTGGATGTGCTTTTCAGTTTATCTAAAGCCTGTGTCAAACTGCTCGAGTAAAAGTTAGAAAGGGAGAATAAATCCAGCCAGTGTCTGGGGTATTCAGGCCTGCAGATTAATAGCCTTGCCAAAAAATGAAGAGGCTTTTGACAATGAGAAGGATATCAAGTTACGGGGTTATTTTAAAATCAGATATTTTTTTTTCTGGAATCTAGTATAACTGGACAAATAATCTGACCAATATTTTGATTTCTAGTGGAGAAGTTCCTGTGTAACTGATGGGACGATGGGAAATGTGTTCGATGCAAAGGCTGAGCAGCGGTGGAGACCCTGAGGAGACAGCAGGCAGCCCCTGCAGGGGGAGCTGGAAGTTAAGCCCATCTAGGAGCCGGAGGTAGCAAGTTCCTAAACGGGATTATCTCAGGGGTTCAGAGAAAGCCTCCAGCCCAAAGCCACATTCTTTACAGATTTTGAAAATCCATTTACAAAGCAATTCCTTCCACTGGAGTTTCACCCTCTCTCTGACCTTTTATATTAAAATGCTCAGGAAAGGCACAATACATTAAGTCTCTACCAATTGAGTAAGAAGGAGTTTATCAGATGTTTTCACCCAGTACTACAGAGTGCGAGAAGTATAGAAGGAGGGAAGAGGGTGTGTGCGAGAGAGAGACAGACAAACGGATAGAGACAGAATAAGTGACTTATATTTACAGGAGAGAAAATAGAAAGAGACAAAGATGTTAGAACTTTCTGTATCTGGACGAACTTGGACTGGTTACTTGACATGTTAGAATCTCAGGCTCTTCCAGAAAAGGTAGAAATAAAAATGCTTCTTCCATATTTCACAGGATTTCGTGGGGATTAAATTAAACAACATAAGTAAAGAAAGTACTTGGCCCATGTTCTAGATATTCTGTAAACATTCATTCTATTTAGGCATGTCAGTTTCTGACTTCATCATTTTGCCTAAGACTTGTCCAAAAAGGAAATAGGAAAGAGGGGGTAGGGTGTCTAGACAGAGTCGGCAGTTTTCCTTCCCAGGGTCCCGTGCTATGAAAAAGGAAAGAAACTACTTCTAGGTGTCCAACGCCATGGGTTAGAACAAGCTAATTTATATTTATATACAATGTTCCATCAGGGAATCAAAATCCAGTTGGTTTCTAAGAGAACATGCTTATTTGCACACCATTATTCTTTAAACATTTGCTGAGAGCTAGCTGGTAAATGGTCCTTTAGGACATGCTTTTAAAAAAACAATACCTTATTGCCTTTTTTAAAAAAAATCCCCTATTGCACTGTTTTCAAAAGCCTTGTTAATAACTGCATTTCGATCAGTTCTCTTAGTACAAATGAACCTCCCATCAAAACTCTAGGGGCAACCCATGATATTATCTTTGCCAATTGAAATTCCCAAGGTGAAATACATATGTGCTGTAATTGGCACCTTTGAAACATCATTTTCCCATGGAAAGCTTTCAGAGTTGCTGCCAGCAAATGCAGCCTGGCAGGTCTAGAAAGGTGAGGTCTGAGTCTGAATGCTTCATTACCAGCAGGGTTTTACCTGGGTGACAGAGTTTCAGCTATCTGTCAATCACACCCATCTCTGGTCTCATGAGTCCACAGGCACTAAGCTCGAGGCATCAGCTTGTGCAGATAAATAATCATCTAGCTGAGCCATTTCATGGAAAGGCAAAATTCTTTATCAATATTGCTTGCCCAGAAGCAGCTGTGAAATCTGCAGCTTCTTCAGCACAGCTTGGAGAGCAGAGCGGTGCATATGAGGGCAGCTGTAGATAGTGAACGATCAAAGGCCTGATTCTACACACATTCTTTCTTGATCTGCAACGTCTTTAATTTCCATTACAGCAAAGTGGCGCCATCCAATATCATAGCAAAGATCCAATATCCCAAGTCCTTCCATAAAACAATTCCATTCCAAAATATTTATTTTTGTGAGCCAAATATTCAGTGGGATATTTGTGTTTCATCAATACTTTGTGATGATAGAATAGTATAAATTACTCTTGGTGTATTAGTCAGGATTCTCCAGAGAAACAGAACGAATGTGTGTGTGTGTGTGGGTGTGTGTGTGTATTGACTGTATATATATCATTGACTGAATGTTTGTGTCTCCCTCAAATTCATAAATTGAAATCCTAACCCTCAAGGTGATGGTATTGGGAGGTGGGGACTTTGGGATGTGATTAGGCTATAACAGTAGAGCACTCATGATATTAGTGCTCTTATAAAAGAAATCCCAGAGAGTCTCTCATTTTTTTCCATCACGTGAAGACACAGCAGGGAGAAGGTGCCATCTGTGAACCAGGAAGCAGGCCCTTGCCAGACACAAAATCTGCCGGCATCTTGATCTTGGACTTCTCAGCCTCTAGAATGGTGAGAAATAAATGTCATTTAAACCACCAAGTCTATGGTACTTTTGCTATAGCAGTACAATCTAAGATATATGGGTTCTTGGACTTCTCAGCCTCTAGAATGGTGAGAAATAAATGTCATTTAAACCACCAAGTCTATAGTACTTTTGCTATAGCAGTCCAATCTAAGATATATGGGTAGAGAGAGAGATAGAGATAGAGATATAGAGGGAGGGAGAGAGAGATTTTGAGGAACTGGCTATGTGACTGGAGGGGCTTGAAAGTCCACAATCTGCAGTGCAGGCTGGCAGTCTTGAGCTGAGGCAGAATTCCTTTCTTCTCTGGGGACCTCAGTCTCCTCTCTTAAGGCCTTCAACTGATTGGATAAAGACCACCCATATTATGGAGGGTAATCTGCTTTGCTTAAAGTCTACTGATGTAAATGTTAATTACATATAAAAAAAATACTTTCACAGAAACATCTAGACTATTGTTTAACCAAACAATGGGACACCATAGCCAAGCCAAGTTGACACAAAATTAATCATCACACTTGTCAAAACAAATGTGCCAAATACACGTTGATGTTGTATTTCTGTCTTTCCTATATAAAACCATTTGTGCCTACATGCTTGCTTCTTGCTAACTTGAAGTTGGTCTCTCTATTGTAAGGTTGAATTAATGAGTTTATCATGTACACAATCTGGCAAACTATAGGACTGTCTATTCCTCCTGAAATTTATTTTATTACAGGATGTCAGTTTGGCTTCAGTTGTTAAGTTTTCATGGATCTGAATTTTTACATATTTTATGATAGTTTAAAAAAATAGTAATTGAGCTTATACTACATGCCAGGCACTGTACACTAGGATTTTATTTGGATTATCTTCTTTAATCCTGATAACAGCCTTATATGGTAGAGTCTATTAATATCGTTATCAATGGATTAAAAAAAACCCCTAAGACTTAGAGAAAAAACAAGAATATCCCAAGGTCCCACGATTAAGTGATGGGTCTGGATTCAGCTGGAGCCTGTCTGCCTCCAAAATGCAGACTCCTAACCGCTGAACTCCAATGTCTGCCAAAATTCTACTTCAAACAACGATTGATGGCTAGGTCAGCTAACTTTAATACAATGATCCTTATCACTGTAATTGATCTTTGCAAAGTCACTGACAGGGGCAGTGATTGGTTGAAACAGCTGCTTGATCACCCATAATTGCTTTACCCAAACATTCCAGTTTCTACCAGTGGTAGCAGAAATAAATGGAAATAAGAGCTCCTAAAAGAAAGTGGTTTAAAGTAGACTGGCCCTGAATGAAGACATCACTATCCTCTGCCAGATCAAACAGAGAGAGTTCTTTCTTTAGTACAAACCAGTATTTTGTGCTCTGACAATGTGTCATAAAGTGTGTTGAGGGTAATATAATTTATTTTAGTTTGCTCCCTCTCCTTTAGTCTTGCACCAGTCAATATGGAGTAATAGAAAGATGTATGTCGAATCAGAGATGTGAATCACCAGTCAGAGTTTCTCGGCCTTTAGTGAAATGAGAATCATTGGAAGTCTATAAAAATACAGATTCCTGGGCTCTGTCCCTCAAGATTATGATTCATTTGTCTGGGCTGAGGAATCCACCATTTTTATTAAGTGCTTCTTGCATAAATGTTCGCGGACACATTTTTGTCACTAGCTGGAAGCTAATGACTAGCTACTCCAAAATGAAACTCAAAATGATGGAGAGAGATCCTGACAGACCTAAAGCTTTCCCAGTTCCTCATATCTTTTTCCCTTCCAGGACCAGGAGGGAAGAAAGCAGGACTGAGAGCAAAATGAACATGCAGGACCCTTTTTCCAAAATTACTATGAATTTCAAGATGGCGACCATACAACAATCCACCAAGCCTGGAGACTTCTGAGCATACAAGTTGCACACTCGTGAGGGTGGCCCTGTTCCTTCTTTACTGTTCTAGGGGATTGGAGATTTAGCTCACAAGAGAATAGAAGAGAAGAATGAGAGAGTTGAAAGGAAAACTTTAGAATGGCTGCCTAACACCTCTGGGAAGGCCGAACTTGAATGTATACCAGAGACATGGGGGTGCAAAGGAGGTCTTAATACACGGGCAGTAAAAGAGTTCAGTGGGGGCTCCTTCCTGGCCATCACTCTGACTGGAGCAGGTCATTGTGCTATTATCTGTAACTAGAACTCCTCTGGGCTTAGAAAAACCTGGCATTCTGGTCATATAATTCACACTTCTCAGATGAAATTGTTTTGTCTTGGAAAAAAATAATAGTGCACATAACTTAAACCAGAATAGATCTGACAAGCATAAAATAAGTGTTAAAATTTGAGAAATTTACTTTCTAACCCTACAGGAATTTTAAAATGATTACTTATTATTATTTTAAAATGAAGAGGTTTTAAAATTCAACTTCTAAATGCAAACATACACTGGAAAAGGTAAGTGAAAGAACAATCCATGCTTAAAAAAAGAGTAGCATGGGGAAATAGGAGGTCATTAGGAGAGTTTCTCTCTTACCATTTGGGCATTTTTTCAGAGTGAAGTAGCGTGGGCCTCCCTGAAAACTCTCATAATGGTTGAACATAAATAATAATCAGGACATTTACGAAGTCTTGCCCAAATCTCACAGACGGAATTTGTCATTACAAACATGTATAATCATAAAGGGTCACTAAAATTAAAGTAAAACCAAATGCCGAGTATTATCAAATTTATTTTTGTGAGAAGTCCAAATGTCCATGCTTACCCCTCCCACACCTGAAAAATTCTTGTTCAACATCATAAGTACTGATGATGTGATTTTTAATTACCAAAGCACAGATCCCCTCTGTATAGATGAGCTTTTTCTCCACATAAGCACTCATCCAAATTTTTCTGTGGTCCAAATTAAGACACAGTGCCTTTCCTATGCGGCAGACCAATCAACAAGTAGCAATGAATGCTCGGCCAAATGCCCCAGATCCTCCCTCCAGATGCTGGAGTGCAGCCGCACTGAGCAAACACTCTGAGAGCGTCATTCCCCACGCAACAACATGCTTTTCAGGTCTCAAACAAAAGCTTCAATTTAGTGTGGGCTGTAAAGCCAGCTTGACAATAAATACAAGAAAAGGTCATTTTAGATTGAACACAACTTTTCAAGAATAGAAAATTATCTGATGCAACCCATGGACGTGCTCTTCTTTAACCCAACAGAGCTAGGGACGTTTTTAGATCAATAACAGGGTGAAGAAACTTGAGATATAATATGAAATGGGCAAAGACCTTAAGAATCAGATACATAATTGTTGGGTAATTACTAAACTGTGAAGCCACGATTAGGGTAAGTAAAGCAAATCAGAAGAACTTGTTTCCCACCCTAGGAAAAAGGCTTCTATTCTTGCTTAGCTTTGTCCAGAGTTTTTTGAGCAGTTAAATAAGTGTAACATTATGTTCACTAATAGCAGACAGCAGCTGAGATAGAGTTCTACTATATATATGGTGCATTTAAAAAAATGCAATAACTTTTGATGACTTGTTCTCAAGAGACGTGTAATATAAAACAATTCACTGACTCAATACTGTCTTTCCTGTAGATAAGCCTAACACTAATTTTGGGTTTTTGAAATAACATTGGTGATGCATTATAAGACACTTCCTAACTTTCTAGAAGGTATAGAGGATATTAAAAGAATCTATGGGTGGAAACTACAGCAGCTAGTTCAATTAATAAAGAAGATAAATATAATAAAAGAAAGTATTGAACTTGTAATTACAAGGAAAGGAATCCAAATTAAGTAGCAAGTCATTATTTTAGCTCAGGTACTTTAAAATTTCTCTAGTTATAAAATTAGAACCATTTAATAGGAAATTTATACTTTCACTGAATAATCCATTATAATAACTAGTAATACCATTAGTATTAGTATAATATATACACAGAAAATCTTCCTATATCATGTGGATATTTAAAAGAATTTTATTTGAATGTCTTGGGTTATTCTTTCTGCTCTTTGTATGAAACTCACATTACAATTAATAGCAACATGTATTTTTAAAAACCCTCTAGCCCATTGAAAAGTCAACTAACAACATAGTAAGAATAGATACCACATAAGTATGTTTATTTGTTCATTAATGCTTCCAATATATAGCTAGTATTTAACAATATTTAAGAGTGCAATTATTAAGACAATGCTTCCAAGTCATGGATCAGTTTGGTTTGCCAAGCACTATTGATTATGCACTTTTGCAAGGCACATGTCTGGTTTTGAAGCTGATTAAAGCAAAACAATGAGGAAAATTTTAAAAACATTGGGCACACTTCCTATCTTCATGGAGCTATGGGACTTGTTGGGGGAGCAGAATTTCCATTTTGAGTTAATTTTTTTTACTATGGCATCAGGTTGTACTCACCCATCCATTTGGTCTCACAGTTTAGCTCTCATGACTGAGGCTTGAACACGGTGCCTCCAGATTGCATGTAGACAATGGGAAAGAGATTTTCTTTATGGCTATTCCACCAGGGGCCATGGAGTAGGCAAGTGCACAAGCACCAGGTCAGTCCCCACAAATCCTCATTCCATACTGCATTAGGGAAAAGTGGTGCAGAGGACAGACATGGGTTCAAGTTCAGCTTCTGCCGCCTCTTTGCAGTGTGACCTTGGGTTAGTAACCCAGCCCTCCTCATTTGTAGTCAAATTTGTGTCAAATGTGTCTCCTCATTTGTAAAATGAGGATAATAACCCCGCCTTATTGGGATGCTATGAGGATCAAATTAGTTAATCCAGGTAAAGCACTTAACAACAGTGCCCGGCGTATAGTGTATTCCCAGTAAGTGCTGGCTATTACCATTAATCAGAATGAAGTTGTCACACACTGGAAAGAAGCTCATGATTCTTCTCAGTAGGTGAGACTATTCTCCCCTACTTTCCCTAATTAGAAGCAATTGATCACTTGTTAACTGTAATTGATACAGTTAAAATAACTTTACTTATATATATTTTGATTTTTCTGAGGACTAAAATTCTCTTTAAATACATGGAAGAAAAATAGTTACAGATTTAATTTGCTATTAGAAACAACTGGTTGGCCTCATGAAAATAAGATTTGGAGCTTGGGAGGAATTACGGTAGAAGAAGGAAGTCTAAGAAAAAAATTGGAACAAGATGACAGATTTTTGAATATCGTGATCAAATATGCCTTTTATTAATATTGTTGCCTTGAGGGACCTCTACAATAGGTCAAAGTGAGCAGACGAGGTGAACTGCTCAAGGTTATAGACTGCTCTTCGGATAAGCAATAAACTGTTGCTGTTGCCCAAGGAGCAAACTTCTATCATATTGTTCATTTTGCTTTTCTGATAAACCGAATGAGAAGGAGAAATACAATTCTTAATTTTGTCACCTTTGTATCTCTTCTTCCTCCACTTCTTTTATTTTGAGGTCCTGTGGGGTAATCTTTAAACTGAGGTTGCCTTTGAGAGATTTTTCTTGTTTTTAATTTCAGTGAGAAAATTAGCATCAAATAGCAGTGTCATAACAGCAAGGCTATATAGCTGCAGTGGTGAATTTAAACCTAAATGCATTCCTTTTGACATTACTAATTCTAAAAGAACTGCTTTTAAGGTTATATGTAACTCCAAAATATTAGTTCATTTTTATAGGCTTTTCCCTCTGTTAAAGTAAAAAAGTATTGAGTCTGTCAAGAAATAGATTTCTAATTAAATCATCTTAATTTAACACTGTCAAAAATGTTTAGGTTTGTATTAATGGTGACTTAGTTTAGGGAAAACACTCTCGAGTGTGTACAAGTGTCTCATTGTTTTGTTTTCTAATAAAGCCAGTAATTATTCCAGTACAATAGAGTCAAACGTTCCCTTTATCAACTTCACTATGGTTGGCAAGCAACCATACTTGCAAATATTTCCACTGCCACCCCCATTCCCAAACCATATTGTCCCTGTCTGTCCTCAAAAGCAGAAAGACCCAGTGGAGACATTCTGAAAAATGCTGGTTTGTAAGTCTGGATGAGCGGCTGCCTTCTAAGGTGACATTATTTCCCCTCTCCCTCTTCTTGGCCTCGCTCCAATGCCCCCCCATTTCCTCTCCCTCATTTCCACCCTGTCTTGATGTGTACAGTCTGTTATGTTTCCCTCATTTGAATTGCAGATTGCATTCTTTCATTCAGGTTGATGAATATTTATGAAGCACGCCTTGTGTGTTAGCAAATGAACATGAATAAGATACCAACTCTGTCCTCAAGAAGCTTAAAGTTTGCTAAAGGGAATATTGTAAAAAATAATAATTATGACAACATATTAATAGCAAAAAAAATGATAAACACCAAAGGGCAGGTAGGGAAAATAAAGGGCTTCTGTGGTACAGAAAAGGGCAACCTTCTGTCTTAGAGGCAGGGAGTGGAGGTGCCCCTCAGAATCGTAAGCTGGTGCTTGACAGGTGTGGAGGATTCTTCTGGCCTTTATAGTGAGCCCCTATTTCATTCCTTATAGGCCCAGTGCTAGGCACATCCCCTGGAGCTTTGTGTATGTAACCTCACTGTCCCCAGCACAGTTGGGAATGTGGTTTACTGTCCTGATCATTATCTAGAGCTGTACCGTCTAACAAGGCAGTCACTGGCCACAGCAAGCCCCGGAGCCCTGAAAAGTAGCTCATCCCAGTGGAGACATGCTGCGAGCATAAACTACATACCAGATTTTGCAGACTTAGTATTTAAAAGAATAAAACATAAAACATTGCATTAATAATTCTTATATTGATTACAAGTAGAAATGATAATTGGGTCATGATGCATTATATATATATTATTGGAGTTAATTGCATCTATTTCCTCTTTTTGAAATGTGGCTCCAAGAAAACTTGTCGAATACTTTACGTGGCCTGCATTGTGTTTCTCCTGTGTTTTTATCAAGACTCAGTGATCACCACAAAG
>NW_007734256.1:12066-13879 GCF_000696425.1 Galeopterus variegatus | reverse complement strand
TGAGGGCCAGAGGTTGCTCCATGCTGGGCCCACGGTCTGACGGCGACTATCATGGTAACAGTGGGGCCTCTTTATCTGTAGACTTGACCCCTTCTTAGAGTTTTCAGAATGTGCTTTGCTCCATTGTAACTGATTCACATAGTATTTGTAAGCAGAGGATCCTTGCAACATATTTGTCGGAGACTTTTCTAGGATGAAAAGTGATGTGAACATCTTTTCCTTTGTTTACTTAAGTGGTCAAATCCTCCCACCCCGTGTAAAGCCATCACCATCTGTTTTCTGTGATCTAATTACAAATGGAATAAGCTCTTCATTTCCCTTTCCATCATTTTAGATCTATGACATGAAAATACCTCTGCAAATACTTCCAGAGTATTTATTTTTTTCATGTCTTTGATACAACTTACAGGGACGAAATTATTTGTCTGTGCAGAAATAAATTTCACTCAGAGGCGTCTACATGACAGAGACTGATATGTGTTTTATATCTGTACTCTGCCTGGTTTCCCAATTTGTTTACTGTAGCCTATCTTAGGAAACCAGAGAAGAAGTGTATTTAACATAAGTTAAATGCTTTTAAAAACCACGTAAATTTCTCATTCTTTTAAAAATAATTGTCACACACTTGGGAGCCTTCTAAGCCAAATGTTGCCACATAAGTAATTTGGTTTCATATTTCCAGTACACCACAGAATGGCTTTTTTAAATGTCATAGTTGATCTTCACCCTTCACCATCTGGGGAGTTTGAACTCTATTTTTAGCCATTTCATGAGTTGCCAATTTAATGCATTTAAAAGAGTGCAGAGCAGATGTCTAAAACATTGGAGGTAATTAATTAAGTCCCACAATTTCCAGACTACACAAAAACAATTTGCCATTGCCTGTAAAATGGTATAATTGAGTATTATAAATGTTTCCAGGCCAAGTCTTGCTATGAATTATTTAGTGCATCTGTCCTAATTAAAGACCTATTGGAAGATTAATGTCTCGTAACCTGACAAACTACTTTACTTAGTAACAAATTATCCATATAATGACCTCAAAGTAAATTTATATAACCCAAGAAGCCATCGGAAAGAACTCACGAAGCATGCTTCAGTAGAAGGAATTTTCCCTGCATATTTACCTTCATCTGCCTAATATTCTTTCAGCTTTGAATAGTTGTAAATGAAAATCAATCTGCTTCAAAATAAGTTTTCTAATGACATTTCTAGCTTTAGTTAACATCTTATAAAAAATACACAAGTCACGTTCCCTCCAATACCCTTGCTACACCTGACAGAAAGAATTTGCCCTAATAGAGACAAAGATAAGTAAATTTGTAATGTTAGATTCATTGGAAATAATGGAGAATCCTTTTTCATTTTTATTCTAGACTTGTGTTTTTAGGATATCACCTTGCAGAAAATAGGATTATTTATTCAGCCAGCAATATCTTGGACTGACTACTGGGACATTGCCCTGCCAGGGCTGAATCTCAGGGGATTCAATGGAAGTACCACAGTGAGGTCACTTAAACCTAAATTTAAAAGCAAACTAGAAGGACCAATCCTCCTCTGGCTTTAGGGATCTAATGTGCATACTGTAGTTGTAATCTCTATGACACTATTTAAAAAATCAATAGGCAATTGGCCCATCTGCCGATTTGAGAGGGCCCATCGGCCTCTGCTCACTGCCTCTTACAATATAAAGTGGTTGGGAAATGGAAGAGGCAGGGTCAGCAGAGGAAAGCTTAATATCTTTCCTTTTCAAAAATGGAAATCATTCCCTCCCATCACAAATAAACTGCCCTTATCATGAACTTCTTTAAAG
>NW_007734256.1:8254-11418 GCF_000696425.1 Galeopterus variegatus | reverse complement strand
AAAATGGAAATCATTCCCTCCCATCACAAATAAACTGCCCTTATCATGAACTTCTTTAAAGGCCATATTACATATTATTTCTAAAGTTTTAAAAAAACATTTTAACCTGGGTTTCACAAGAGATTTTCAGATTTTTCAGCAAATCTGAAGATATTTTTCTCTCCATATGTATTCACTGGTGGTGACCATATTTTAGAGCACCAAATATAAAAACATCATCAGCGTTAAGGAAAAAAGAAAATTTAACTAAGTATGTTAAAGTGAGAAAATAAACAGGAGCTGATTAGATACATAACTGTAGCATGGAGCCAGATATAGCATATATTTATATATGAAAGAAATATCTGGCAAAGTGTTTGCTGTCATAAGGCCAACAGCAGTTTATAAATTATAGTCTACTTTTATCTGGACATAGAGATAAATACTCAGAAAATGTTCCTTCTCTTTGCCTGGATCTTAGCATTCATAAAATCATTGCTGTTTAGCATTCCCTTCATATAACTTTCTTTTCCATACGGACTTTCTCACACTGGAAAATAACTCAATTTCTTCCTTAATGGCCCTGTGTGAACCTTATATTTTTAACAAAAATTCAAATCATAAGCTTTTATAGAAGATAAAACAATAGAGTCAAATGGATGGAATGCTACTGTAGACTTCCCTTTTTCTTCTTTTGCCTCTGCAGAATATGAGGTGTTCTTTTAAAATATTTTAACCAGAGTCTACCTCATGCAGAGTTGCAAAAGTATCTCTCATTACATACAATGGGCTTACTGACATTATTTGGCAGGTTGAAGGGAGAGGGTAGTGAAATCGAGAGGGGAAAGAAGAGAGTTAAGTATTTTTTTCATAACATTGGTTTTCTGAGTAACAACAGCTCTTTGGAATATAGGAAAAAGTATAAAGAAGATAATGAAAATTGTCCATAGACGCATCAACCAATGATAATCTTATTAGCATTTTGGTATATTTTCATTTTTTCCCCTACATATCCATTATAGAATGGAGTTTTCCTTGTCGAGTTTTGCATCTTGCTGTCGAGCTTTTCATTGCATTGTGAGCATTTTCCAGTGTTGTATCTGTCTTTCTCAAGGAAATGCTTCTTTCCCATCATAACTAGACCTATTTTGGGTGTAAAACAGAGGAAATGTGTCCTTCTATGTAATTAAGATTCAGACTCCTCAGAAATGGCAATGCAAGAAATTAGCTCTAATCTAACTAAGATTTCTACTCAGCAGTGGATGAGTTATAAATTGATTAGCAGAAGACAAACGTACCATGTGTATGTCTGCTTGCAGGTGTATACACACATTTGTATCTCTACCTTTTTGGAAGTAGTTTATTAGGGAAAAAAAATCCCAGCTCACTAAGATACAAGCATAGTTTAAAAATAAACGTTAAAAATATCATAATTATATAAATCAAAACTGGATTCTTTTTAATTTAGTAGCTCTTACAAAGGCATGAAAGTTTTATTAAGTATTTTAATAAAAAATCAGAAGTAGAAGTCAATTGAAAAAAACATTAAAATGTATTATTACATTATACCTACTATTTCAACATATTTTGGGAAATGTTTTTACTTATTAGACTAATAGGTTGTCAATTGGTATAATTGCATTTACTGCTCAGAACAGATAGCCAGTCATTTACTCATCTGTTTAAAATTAATTTTGCACTCAAAACTTATTAGGTTTTGGCAAAACACAATCAAAGAGAGTTTTCTTTTTCTTTCGCCGTAGAATACTCCATGAGGTACACACTGAAGGCTCAGCCTTGCAAATATTTGTAATTGTCCTCAGTTGACATCCATGGGTTCCCAAGACAAACCCTCATTTGAAACCACTTCAGAAGATATTGGGAAAATATACACAACAAGGAGAATCTTTGAGGCATTCATTCATGCGTTTATGAGAGTACTTCAAAAAGTTCATGGAAAAATAGAATTAAAAGATAATACAAATCTTTTCATTAATGTTTTGAGGACCCCTTGTATTAATTCACCCAAGTTATTAAATGTCAGACCCCAGAATGGTGAAGCTGCTAAACAATAGGTAGGTGGAAATGCACAAATGTGTTACATCTACACAGCTGAAATGTTACATAAATTCTAGGTTTGAACAATCAGGTGTCCTGATTCCGGGCCAACCAATCTTTCAGCTTTCTCCTTTCTCTCTGTCTCTCTCCCTCTCTCTCCCTGACACACACACACACACACACACGCACACACACACATGTACGCACAAAGGTTATACCTACATGTACATACATGTACATTCATATACACAAGTCAGAGCCTGTGTAATATATGGTGACACTGAACATTCTTATTAAGTAAGTCTTGATGTATCTACCATTGAGTCTCCTCTTCAGTTTTCTCAAAAGTAAGAGTGAAGTAGAAAGCATGGAACGCTGACCTCAAAGGACGCCCATCAAAAATTGTTTCCCTGGTGAAATAAATTTGGAAAGCAATATATTTTACTCCTCTAGTGGAGATTTATGATACATATTAGCATAGAAAAGACCCTGAAAGAATTCTTGCAATAAAGAAAACTATTCTAAGGTTGTTTTCCTCAGAATGTTCTAACCTGGAAGCATGTGTTCATTTACTGTTATTATCAGCCATAGGGAACAGACACACAGCACCTTCTGATTAGGAGGTTTCGATGATTATGACTAGATACATAAGGGATGCAATAAAGTTAGAAAAGTATCCATCTTTTTCTCTATGACCCTTTGAGCTTGTTTTATAAAAATTATATAACCTGAAAAACTGCAATATTAAGACTTATATTCACATACCAAAATAAATTGATTAAAAAAGTAAAAGTGACTCTAGGCTTTCCTTTGTCACAACAAGATTCCTTTGCAGATCTCTGATTTTAAAAGTTTTGTAAAAGCTCTGGTATTGCTCCTTGTCTTTCTGGGGTTTGTGAAGGTGACATGGTATTCTGTGATCTTCTAAAAACACTGCATGTAAAAGGCATATGATTTCTAACACCCTTCCGGGTATTACTATATGAAGCAGCATTTGGGGATACAGGACAAAATGGTAGGTTCAGTAACTGCATTTGTTTATCGGCCAAATCATTTATTTTTAGAATATTCTTAAAAGAAAATAGGAAAGGCTTTGTTAAAAGCTAATCAGATCCACTTCAAGTACA
>NW_007734256.1:0-7798 GCF_000696425.1 Galeopterus variegatus | reverse complement strand
TATTCTTAAAAGAAAATAGGAAAGGCTTTGTTAAAAGCTAATCAGATCCACTTCAAGTACATTTAGACACCAATGTTTTCTCTTAAGAATTTTCAGATGGTGAAATTGACATTTTTAGCTGAGTCTCATTTTAGCTGAGTCTCACGGCATTAAAGACAAGCAGAACATTCCCCAGGGCAGGGGAATTTGTGTTACTCAACATGTGTAGGCAAAGATGATGTTTATGCTGTTGGGTGGCTGATCGCTGTGTAATACCCTTTAAAAGGGGAAGGAAATCAAAGTGGAACATTGAAAAGAAACAAGGAAGTGGTTACTTTTCCACTTTGCAAAGGCAATTGCTTCAGTGACGGATGAAACCTCATAGTTGTGGGGTAGGGTTGGCTGCTAAAATAGCGCAGCGACAGGTTACCAGTGAAAGGTAAGACCTCGGGTCCTAGTTGGAACAATGACATATATGTTACCTATAAATGTCTGCACGAAAAACAAATGCCATAAAAGGGAGACAAAAGGAGGTGCAGGGAAGATGTTGCCCAGCTTAATCCTTAACTACATTTACAACTGCCTGGTAAACCACCATCTACAGTGTGCTTAAGTTTTCACTTCAGTGTCTTTCACAGTAGGTAGCAAAATCTTTTAGCTTTACATCATAACCCGAGGCAGGATAATGTGCTCTTTAAATGGATATTCTGGTGTTTTGCAGCTTCTGTTCTGATTTTCAGTGGTGAAGAGTTATCAGTCTTATAAGTCAAGGCACAGTTATAACATACCAGAGGTTCTCAGTTGGGATAGCCCTGTCCCCCGCCAATCCTTCTTTACTAATGTGAATCAATTCTAAAAAGATATTCCTGAGGGCCTACGTAAACTTAGGCCTTTAAACCCCCCACCACTAGCTCAGAGAATTTAGCAAATGTTGAAAATGCTGTTTCTGAATTTACTATGTAGTATTTAAAGAAATATTGCTTCTAAAATTACGATCCTTTACCTATGACACCAATCTTGCTCCAAATCCTTGTAAGTAAGATTAATTTGTAAAGGGCATCATTTAAAAGTATGTTATGATCTGCTGCGACCTCTCATTTCCTTATCTGTATCCTTTGCTGTGATCCCTAAACCCACATGTATTGTGCTTTTGGAAATACTCTTCGAAGCTAAGACTAATAGTCAAAACACACTTAGTACAACGGACAGTTTTCATATTAGTAGTTTTCCTTTAGATCAGACTGTAAACTGACCACAAAAAAGCTCCTTTCCAGAGAACATAGGCCACTTTTATTTAAAAATACAAAATCAGACAATTTCACATTTGATATCAAAGAGGCTATTATAATAAAGGAGAGTTACAAATTTTGCTAACCATAAAATTCTGTTTAATATTAACATACTTTCACATACAAGCTGTATTCGATAATATGAAAAAGCTACATTTGTTTTCGGGTAAATTTGTTATATTCTTTGATGCCAGGAAATAAATTCTGAATAGTGAGTAACTTCTCTTCCCTCAAATCTAGCTTTTCAAGATCCGTCCCAGCTTCCAGGGTGTCAGTGAAATTTCTGGAAGATGCCAGAATCCATCCTAGAGGTCAGAGGGACTGGGCGGAGCTTCTCACACTCGTATAACTTCGTATAATGTATGCTATACGAAGTTATTACGTGGAAATGAGGGAGGCCCCTCAGAATCGTAAGCTGGTGCTTGACAGGTGTGGAGGATTCTTCTGGCCTTTATAGTGAGCCCCTATTTCATTCCTTATAGGCCCAGTGCTAGGCACATCCCCTGGAGCTTTGTGTATGTAACCTCACTGTCCCCACCACAGTTGGGAATGTGGTTTACTGTCCTGATCATTATCTAGAGCTGTACCGTCTAACAAGGCGGTCACTGGCCACAGCAAGCCCCGGAGCCCTGAAAAGTAGCTCATCCCAGTGGAGACATGCTGCGAGCATAAACTACATACCAGATTTTGCAGACTTAGTATTTAAAAGAATAAAACATAAAACATTGCATTAATAATTCTTATATTGATTACAAGTAGAAATGATAATTGGGTCATGATGCATTATATATATATTATTGGAGTTAATTGCATCTATTTCCTCTTTTTGAAATGTGGCTCCAAGAAAACTTGTCGAATACTTTACGTGGCCTGCATTGTGTTTCTCCTGTGTTTTTATCAAGACTCAGTGATCACCACAAAGCTCTGTCCACCCACTGACCACGTCGGTGGTCAATTCCACTTCTCCCCTTCTATTCGGGAGTGCTCAAGTAGGAAACACCTCTGCCTCCAACCCCTTCTCGCAGGTTGACCCAGCAGGACTGTTTTGAGGGCAGGACCTAGAGTCTGTATCCATATGGACGAAACAGCTCCCAACAGTCCTGGGGAAACTGAACAACCTTGAGAGATGCCTGCTGGAAAGCTGCAGGAATCTGTGCTCTGAGGGCCAGAGGTTGCTCCATGCTGGGCCCACGGTCTGACGGCGACTATCATGGTAACAGGGGGGCCTCTTTATCTGTAGACTTGTCCCCCTTCTTAGAGTTTTCAGAATGTGCTTTGCTCCATTGTAACTGATTCACATAGTATTTGTAAGCAGAGGATCCTTGCAACATATTTGTCGGAGACTTTTCTAGGATGAAAAGTGATGTGAACATCTTTTCCTTTGTTTACTTAAGTGGTCAAATCCTCCCACCCCGTGTAAAGCCATCACCATCTGTTTTCTGTGATCTAATTACAAATGGAATAAGCTCTTCATTTCCCTTTCCATCATTTTAGATCTATGACATGAAAATACCTCTGCAAATACTTCCAGAGTATTTATTTTTTTCATGTCTTTGATACAACTTACAGGGACGAAATTATTTGTCTGTGCAGAAATAAATTTCACTCAGAGGCGTCTACATGACAGAGACTGATATGTGTTTTATATCTGTACTCTGCCTGGTTTCCCAATTTGTTTACTGTAGCCTATCTTAGGAAACAAGAGAAGAAGTGTATTTAACATAAGTTAAATGCTTTTAAAAACCACGTAAATTTCTCATTCTTTTAAAAATAATTGTCACACACTTGGGAGCCTTCTAAGCCAAATGTTGCCACATAAGTAATTTGGTTTCATATTTCCAGTACACCACAGAATGGCTTTTTTAAATGTCATAGTTGATCTTCACCCTTCACCATAATAACTTTACTTATATATATTTTGATTTTTCTGAGGACTAAAATTCTCTTTAAATACATGGAAGAAAAATAGTTACAGATTTAATTTGCTATTAGAAACAACTGGTTGGCCTCATGAAAATAAGATTTGGAGCTTGGGAGGAATTACGGTAGAAGAAGGAAGTCTAAGAAAAAAATTGGAACAAGATGACAGATTTTTGAATATCGTGATCAAATATGCCTTTTATTAATATTGTTGCCTTGAGGGACCTCTACAATAGGTCAAAGTGAGCAGACGAGGTGAACTGCTCAAGGTTATAGACTGCTCTTCGGATAAGCAATAAACTGTTGCTGTTGCCCAAGGAGCAAACTTCTATCATATTGTTCATTTTGCTTTTCTGATAAACCGAATGAGAAGGAGAAATACAATTCTTAATTTTGTCACCTTTGTATCTCTTCTTCCTCCACTTCTTAGTCATGTTGTTTGTGAATAAAGGCAGTTTTATTTCTCCTTTTCAATCTGGATGGTATTTATTTATTTATTGTTATTTAGTAGATTCCATCTATTTTTATATATAAATAGTCATGTTGTTTGTGAATAAAGGCAGTTTTATTTCTCCTTTTCAATCTGGATGGTATTTATTTATTTATTGTTATTTAGTAGATTCCATCTATTTTTATATATAAATAGTCATGTTGTTTGTGAATAAAGGCAGTTTTATTTCTCCTTTTCAATCTGGATGGTATTTATTTATTTATTGTTATTTAGTAGATTCCATCTATTTTTATATATAAATAGTCATGTTGTTTGTGAATAAAGGCAGTTTTATTTCTCCTTTTCAATCTGGATGGTATTTATTTATTTATTGTTATTTAGTAGATTCCATCTATTTTTATATATAAATAGTCATGTTGTTTGTGAATAAAGGCAGTTTTATTTCTCCTTTTCAATCTGGATGGTATTTATTTATTTATTGTTATTTAGTAGATTCCATCTATTTTTATATATAAATAGTCATGTTGTTTGTGAATAAAGGCAGTTTTATTTCTCCTTTTCAATCTGGATGGTATTTATTTATTTATTGTTATTTAGTAGATTCCATCTATTTTTATATATAAATAGTCATGTTGTTTGTGAATAAAGGCAGTTTTATTTCTCCTTTTCAATCTGGATGGTATTTATTTATTTATTGTTATTTAGTAGATTCCATCTATTTTTATATATAAATAGTCATGTTGTTTGTGAATAAAGGCAGTTTTATTTCTCCTTTTCAATCTGGATGGTATTTATTTATTTATTGTTATTTAGTAGATTCCATCTATTTTTATATATAAATAGTCATGTTGTTTGTGAATAAAGGCAGTTTTATTTCTCCTTTTCAATCTGGATGGTATTTATTTATTTATTGTTATTTAGTAGATTCCATCTATTTTTATATATAAATAGTCATGTTGTTTGTGAATAAAGGCAGTTTTATTTCTCCTTTTCAATCTGGATGGTATTTATTTATTTATTGTTATTTAGTAGATTCCATCTATTTTTATATATAAATAGTCATGTTGTTTGTGAATAAAGGCAGTTTTATTTCTCCTTTTCAATCTGGATGGTATTTATTTATTTATTGTTATTTAGTAGATTCCATCTATTTTTATATATAAATAGTCATGTTGTTTGTGAATAAAGGCAGTTTTATTTCTCCTTTTCAATCTGGATGGTATTTATTTATTTATTGTTATTTAGTAGATTCCATCTATTTTTATATATAAATAGTCATGTTGTTTGTGAATAAAGGCAGTTTTATTTCTCCTTTTCAATCTGGATGGTATTTATTTATTTATTGTTATTTAGTAGATTCCATCTATTTTTATATATAAATAGTCATGTTGTTTGTGAATAAAGGCAGTTTTATTTCTCCTTTTCAATCTGGATGGTATTTATTTATTTATTGTTATTTAGTAGATTCCATCTATTTTTATATATAAATAGTCATGTTGTTTGTGAATAAAGGCAGTTTTATTTCTCCTTTTCAATCTGGATGGTATTTATTTATTTATTGTTATTTAGTAGATTCCATCTATTTTTATATATAAATAGTCATGTTGTTTGTGAATAAAGGCAGTTTTATTTCTCCTTTTCAATCTGGATGGTATTTATTTATTTATTGTTATTTAGTAGATTCCATCTATTTTTATATATAAATAGTCATGTTGTTTGTGAATAAAGGCAGTTTTATTTCTCCTTTTCAATCTGGATGGTATTTATTTATTTATTGTTATTTAGTAGATTCCATCTATTTTTATATATAAATAGTCATGTTGTTTGTGAATAAAGGCAGTTTTATTTCTCCTTTTCAATCTGGATGGTATTTATTTATTTATTGTTATTTAGTAGATTCCATCTATTTTTATATATAAATAGTCATGTTGTTTGTGAATAAAGGCAGTTTTATTTCTCCTTTTCAATCTGGATGGTATTTATTTATTTATTGTTATTTAGTAGATTCCATCTATTTTTATATATAAATAGTCATGTTGTTTGTGAATAAAGGCAGTTTTATTTCTCCTTTTCAATCTGGATGGTATTTATTTATTTATTGTTATTTAGTAGATTCCATCTATTTTTATATATAAATAGTCATGTTGTTTGTGAATAAAGGCAGTTTTATTTCTCCTTTTCAATCTGGATGGTATTTATTTATTTATTGTTATTTAGTAGATTCCATCTATTTTTATATATAAATAGTCATGTTGTTTGTGAATAAAGGCAGTTTTATTTCTCCTTTTCAATCTGGATGGTATTTATTTATTTATTGTTATTTAGTAGATTCCATCTATTTTTATATATAAATAGTCATGTTGTTTGTGAATAAAGGCAGTTTTATTTCTCCTTTTCAATCTGGATGGTATTTATTTATTTATTGTTATTTAGTAGATTCCATCTATTTTTATATATAAATAGTCATGTTGTTTGTGAATAAAGGCAGTTTTATTTCTCCTTTTCAATCTGGATGGTATTTATTTATTTATTGTTATTTAGTAGATTCCATCTATTTTTATATATAAATAGTCATGTTGTTTGTGAATAAAGGCAGTTTTATTTCTCCTTTTCAATCTGGATGGTATTTATTTATTTATTGTTATTTAGTAGATTCCATCTATTTTTATATATAAATAGTCATGTTGTTTGTGAATAAAGGCAGTTTTATTTCTCCTTTTCAATCTGGATGGTATTTATTTATTTATTGTTATTTAGTAGATTCCATCTATTTTTATATATAAATAGTCATGTTGTTTGTGAATAAAGGCAGTTTTATTTCTCCTTTTCAATCTGGATGGTATTTATTTATTTATTGTTATTTAGTAGATTCCATCTATTTTTATATATAAATAGTCATGTTGTTTGTGAATAAAGGCAGTTTTATTTCTCCTTTTCAATCTGGATGGTATTTATTTATTTATTGTTATTTAGTAGATTCCATCTATTTTTATATATAAATAGTCATGTTGTTTGTGAATAAAGGCAGTTTTATTTCTCCTTTTCAATCTGGATGGTATTTATTTATTTATTGTTATTTAGTAGATTCCATCTATTTTTATATATAAATAGTCATGTTGTTTGTGAATAAAGGCAGTTTTATTTCTCCTTTTCAATCTGGATGGTATTTATTTATTTATTGTTATTTAGTAGATTCCATCTATTTTTATATATAAATAGTCATGTTGTTTGTGAATAAAGGCAGTTTTATTTCTCCTTTTCAATCTGGATGGTATTTATTTATTTATTGTTATTTAGTAGATTCCATCTATTTTTATATATAAATAGTCATGTTGTTTGTGAATAAAGGCAGTTTTATTTCTCCTTTTCAATCTGGATGGTATTTATTTATTTATTGTTATTTAGTAGATTCCATCTATTTTTATATATAAATAGTCATGTTGTTTGTGAATAAAGGCAGTTTTATTTCTCCTTTTCAATCTGGATGGTATTTATTTATTTATTGCACTGGCTGGAAACTTTAGTAAAATTTAAATAGGAATGATGAGAGCAGATATCCTTGTCTTCTTCCTAATCATAAGGGAAGAGTTTAGTTTTTTTAACCATTAAACGTAATGTTAGCTGTAGGTATTTTGTCGATACCCTTTATTAAATAGAGTATGTTCTCCTCTATTTGCTCAGTGTTTAAAATCAGGAATTGATGCTGTATTTCATCAAATACTTTTTCTGCATCATACGGTTTTTCTTTTTTGGTTTGCTAATATGGTGAATTACATGGATTAATTTTCAAATTTTAAACCTAACTTGAACCCCAAAGATAAACCCCACTTAATCATAATGTATTATCATTTTAAAATGTTGAAATCCATTTGCTAAAATTTTATTTAGAACTTTACATCTATGTTCATGAAAAATATTGGTCTATAGTTGTATTGTCTTTGGTCTTGATATCAGAGTTATTCTGGCCTCTTGGAATGAGTTGGGAAGTAACCCCTCGTCATCAATTTTCTGGAAGGGTTTATGTAGAATCAGTATTATTCTTTAAATGTTTGGTATAATTTACCAGTGAGGCCAATAGGGCTTGGAGTTTTCTTGACTTTTAACCACAAATTTAATTTCTTTAATAGATACAGGAATATCAAGTTATCTATTTCTTTTT
>NW_007734255.1:94550-96277 GCF_000696425.1 Galeopterus variegatus | reverse complement strand
TGGGATCCGAACCCTCGGCGGGAGCGCCGCCGCGCTCCCAAGCGGTGCACTATCCAGTGCGCCACCGGGCCGGCCCTAAATATTCCACTTTTACCATCACTGATTTTTGCATCCTCTTGTGGGGGCAGAAGAGTTTGTACATTCTCCAGCTTAGAAATCTGTAAACTGTACTGGTTTGAGTGGTTTTACCTTTCATTTTGTTGAAATGTATTATCAGGTACTGTACAATGTAATTATTTAAGTTTTAATATGATTGAAACTTTTTTAGAAATTAAAATATTTTAAGTAATAAGATTTTGTGATGATTTTTTGTCTCTAAATACCTAATGAAACATTAAATTGACACTAATTACTTTTAGTCCTGTTATGTATAGTCAGTGTACTTCTAGTGAATAATTCAGTCTTTGTTTCTCAATAGTCTCTGACCTTTTTGTTTCATCAAGAAAGTTCATCTGAAGGTAGATCTTTACATTAACCTAAATGTACTTAAGAATGTTTTCTGGTTGGTCTGAGTGCAGTGGTGTTTACAACTAATTGATCACAACCAGTTACAGATTTTTGTTCCTTTTCTATTCCCACTGCTTCACTTGACTGCCGTAATAAAAAAATATATATATTTTTTAGATCATTGAAGAAGGTTCTACATTTTAGTGGAGACATATCTGATCTCCTCAGATTTGTTTGCTGTTATAACACTTCATAATACCTAAGGTATATTCTGAGTAAGTAACTTTTTGTGGGCCACGTTTTTAGTAAATAACACTTAACCAAATCAGTTTTTCCTGACTTCCCTACTTTTGTCATTGGTTTACAGTCTCATCTGGCTGGAAATTCTGAATTTTCTTTGTCTTGTAATTCCTAATTTGCCGTTAAATAATCTGCTTAATCTTAATAATGTCATTCAGTCCTCTTGGTCACTATTTCCTCTCTAATCTTGTGCCTTAAGCCTAGATTTCTTCTGAAGCATCTTGACTATTTATCCTTCTTCCATCAGCCAATCCATTTTTTTAATGACTGCCATGTTAATCTTTCTAAAACATGTATTTCACCATAGACTTAGAAGGTGTTGGTTTCCAAATGGGTAATAATGGCATCTATCTCATAGGGTTATTGTTAGGAATAAATGAGCTAATTAAGGAAGGGCTTAGAGAAGCTGGCAGAGCAGAAACTATAAATGTTGGTATAATGTGTTATCTTGCCCTACTGCCTTCTGTATAGGTAGCCAGAGGCCTCCTGTGCTGTCTTCATTCTGCATTCAACAAACTAGAATTTTTTTTTAAAGGAGATTTCCAATTGTTTATGCACTAAAAGATGTAAGTAATGAAGTATAAGATATAGGTGGTCGTTCGTGGTAGCAGTAAGGTGCAGCAAGAATTTGAAATTAAGGTCAGCTCTCTTGTTACATAGTAAAAACCCAGAGAAGTCAAGAAAATGTTCAAGGCCTTCTCCAGAAGGCTTTAATTCACTAAGTTAACTAGAAATGTACAGCTTATTATGATTAGTAATTAAGAGGTCAAGTCAGTTTCAGAGAATCTGGGGAGGCAGAACAACCGTGCCCGCCATCGTTGGGTGTGGCTTCTCTTGTGATAACTTTGGATGTGAAAGGAAAGAAAAAGAATGCAGGGTTGTAGATGGGTTCCTCTGTTTCTTAATTTAATTTTTTAAAGATGAGACATTTAAGAATGTTACTGGGTTGTAAGAACCTAGTCAGCTGAGAAAGATTTTAA
>NW_007734255.1:67903-94166 GCF_000696425.1 Galeopterus variegatus | reverse complement strand
TTGGGTGTGGCTTCTCTTGTGATAACTTTGGATGTGAAAGGAAAGAAAAAGAATGCAGGGTTGTAGATGGGTTCCTCTGTTTCTTAATTTAATTTTTTAAAGATGAGACATTTAAGAATGTTACTGGGTTGTAAGAACCTAGTCAGCTGAGAAAGATTTTAAATACAACTTGGAGGAATTAAACTGATGGTTTTAGGAAAAGCGATAGGGTCAAAAGACGAGAGAAGCACATTCAAAGGAATGTCTTTCTCTAGAATATACAAGAATGCAGTCGGGGTAAATTCAGATGATTTGGACTAAAACAGGCATGCTGTGTATTAGGTTAAGGAGATTCATGTTCTTGTGGGGTATTACCATTTGTTCTCCCATCACTAAGCTGTAGAATGGCATTTAGCAGGTTACTTATTTGGCCCTTGGTTTTGTCATGTGCAGAATGAAAAGGATTTAACTATGTGGTCTCCTTACCTGTGAAATTCTGTAATTATCTGACAATATATTATCTAAAGTGTATCTCCTATGGAGAGGAAAATTTCTCCTTGGTCCATCACATAAGAAAAATCTGGAGAATGAAAAGTCAACATGGAGAAAACAAAGCTAACACAGAAGTAGGGAGACATAATTCTGATGACATCATTTGAGCCCCTGGCTCCAGTCATAAATCAAACAAATGCCTGAAGCCGATACATTTCCTTTTTTGTTTAAACCAGTTTGGGATGGAATTCTATCACTTTCAACCAAGAAACCTACTGTAAATGTTATCTTAGTAGTACTCATCAGTAGCATCCCATTCCTACATTACTGCAGGAACTTTTGAGTGTAACTGCTAAAAATTAGCATACTACTGAAGGAGTAAGTGTGTTTGGTGACCTTGAAGCCATACGCCTGGTCCTTTGGACTGATAGAAAGGGAAGAGTCTAAAAATTCCATGCCCAGTACTATTTGCACCATTCTAAGGCTTGAAGAGAAATTCTAGTTATCTTATGAGACATGTAATAGATTTTTTTAAAAATCCAGTAATGCTTGGTTAAATGTTCATTCAGTTTAATACTAAAACTGTTGTATCATCTATTGGAATTTTACTTCTTTTTAAGGCTGAATAATATCCCATTGTATGTAGGTACTAAGTTTCGTTTGTCCATGCTCCTGTGGATGAACCCTAAGTTCGTTCCACCTTTTGGCTGCTTAGAGGAATGCTACCAGGAACATTGGTTTGCAAGTATCTGAGTTCCTGCTTTCAGTTATGCTGGGTAAATAGGGAATCTCTTTTAAGAAAGGATACTGTAATAGATTGAATTATGTCCCCCCAAAACTCCCTGAAGCTTGAATTGTGTCCCCCAGGTTTTATGTATTAGAAACTTGTTCACCACTGTGACTGTTAAGAGGGTGGGAAGTTCTATTATGGTAATTGAAAGGTGGAGCCTTGAAGAGGTGATTGGATTGTAGGGCCATGCAGTAGTGAATGGATTAAAAATGGTGGTCAGGGGCGTGGTTCTGAGGGCTTTAAAAGAAGAGGAGAGTCTCTCTCTCTCTCTCTCTCTGCATCCACCATCTTGCAGTGTGAAACCCCTGGGTCACTATCACCACCACCAGATGGACTTTGGACTTCCCAGCCTCAGAAACTGCAAGCAATAAATTTCATTTTCTTATCAGTTACCCAGTTCCATGTATTTTGTTATAAGCAACAAAAACGAACTAATACAAATACAAAACAAGGAATACAAATTTAAGTACAAAAGTGAATATTTGGAATGAGAAAAATCACAACAAATCACAAATTTTTAAAAACTGACAACTACCACAAACATCACAAACTTTAGAAAAATAACATTGTTATTACCAACCATACTAGAGCTCTGTGATACATTTATTGGCTGCATATACTTTGATCACTTCTTCATAAAACAACAATTTTATATCAGTTTCTGTAGAGAGGATGAAAAGACAATTCCTCTAACATGGTTGATTGAAATTTGTTTTTTATTATTGAGAGTTCAGAAAAATTTCTTTCAGCTAATTATTGGTGAGTCCATGTCTCTAACCTCCTCAACAGTATCTTGTACTGATGGTGCTTCTTGCCTAAGGACAAGTCCTTGGTGGCTCCAGCCCTTCCATCTCCCTCCACGGTGTCACAGGTTCAGCTCCGGCAAGTCCTCAAAGTCCCTGGTCTTCCCCCACTCCCCACACCCTGCCTCTGCTGGTTTGATCCTGGGTTGGTGGGTAAGTGGCAATGAGCCTGGGTCACAGCTGTTCTCCAGTGGTGCTTTATTTAGATTCTTCTCCTTGGGGACAAAGATAATCTCTGGGCAATCACTGAGGTCCACCAGGGACGAGAAGATGCAGAGTGTTGGTGGATGTGGAGGTAGTGCTGTCAGCCTCAAAACAACCATGGGGGAATAGTGGATGACCCCCTGCCTGGGACAGAGCTTCAGGCCTCCCATGCACTTGTGGCTACTGCTTCGTTCCTGTGTCCACTGAGAACATAGTGTGCCTTGGAAAGGGGCTTTTAAAATTTTTTTATTTTAAATTGACACAATAGTTGTAGGGAAGGGGCTTTTTAAGTGAGGGGCCCAGTTGCTATAACTTCCTTGCCCTCTGTCCACTGTGCCAAGCAAGGGACAGTGAGTGACCTGGCTTAATAAGAAAAACACTACTGGAATAGGCTATTTCCCAGTCTGCCGTAGCTCTCTTCTGCCCACAGTTGGGGCCCAAAGATCTTCAATTCCAGTCTTAATATCCATGACCGAAATCAGGAAATATATATATATAATTGTACCTACATTCTCATCCTGTTACCCTGAGTTCCCACAGCATCTCAGGAACTGAACTCCTACCTTCTTTCTATGCCTTCAGCTTTCAGTTGGAAAGCTCGTGCCTTCTGCTCGTGCACTGCGCATAGGTACACAGCACCACACTCCGACTCATGAGGGAAGCAACCCAGGAGGGTAGGGGGTGAGACCCAGACATTCACACCTCTGTCAGATCTCTGCATCCTAATTATGAGCAAAGCACTGCTTTCGAGTGCAGAAAGAGAGGAATTTGCACCCCTGAAACTGTCCTCCATATCTATAGATATCTGCTACTAGAAATCGTGATACCCAATTCATGATGCTTCTGAGGTCAAAAGTCTTAGGTCTTGGCCAAGAGGTAGAAAATTACAGTTAGATAGGAGGAATAAATTCTGGTGTTCTATTGCACAGTAGTGACTATGGTTAACAGTTCAGTTTTGTATATTACATAATAGCTAGAGGAGAGGCCTTTGAATGTTTTGGCCACAAAAAAAAATGATACATGCACGAGGTGATGTTGCATAACTACCCTGACCCATCATTATACAACACACATATGTATCAAAACATCAGATTGTACCCCACAAGCATGTACAATTACATTGTGTCAATTAAAAATTTTTAAAAAGTCTTGGGCCCCTGTTACCAAATATGGGTCCAAATAATGACCTCTCATTGCCACAGTCTCTTGAACACTGAACTTTTCAACAAAGATTACTTCTAATATCAGCGGCTGCATCAGACCCCCAGCTTTTCTTGGCTCTGGTGAAAGAATTTGATCCTAGGTCCAGGCATCTCCTACCTGTCCTGTGTCTTGTTGTACCCCCAACAGTGACAATGAGAGGGAACCAAGAAAAATA
This sequence comes from Galeopterus variegatus, assembly GCF_000696425.1. Taxonomy (NCBI): domain Eukaryota; kingdom Metazoa; phylum Chordata; class Mammalia; order Dermoptera; family Cynocephalidae; genus Galeopterus; species Galeopterus variegatus. Next base: position 90,520 of record NW_007734255.1, on the reverse strand, counting down.
ATGAGATATATTAACCAAATGTCACGTACAAACTTTATTGGATTCTGAATCAAACCAACCAACTGTAAACACGAACAAATAGAAAACATTAATGAGACTATAAGAAGAATTTTAAAGGTGAGATGATAGTTTTCCTTCAAGATTTTACTATGAAAAATTCAAATATACAGCAAAGTTGAACGAATTTAGAGTGAACACTGTACTGCCACTTGTATTCTGTCTTTAACATAATGTTTTACTATATACTAGCTTTATTATATACCCATCCCTTTATCCATCCATTGATCCATTTTATCTATGGAACATTTCAAAGTAGATTTCAGATATCAGTATACTTCCGCCCTAAATAATTCAGCATGTGTGTTATTAACTAGAGTTCAATAGTTTTTACAGGTTTTTGTTTAGTATAAAATATACATAGAATTAACGCCCAACTCTGATGTGTCCATTCACTGAGTTTTGGCAATTGCAAATACCCAGGTAACCTACCTTTGTAACGCTATCAAGATATAGAGCATTACTATCCTCCCGGATAGTTCCCTCATACAGCTCCAGGTAAATGGAGCTTATCTTTAAAGGTGAACACTGAGGTATTTATATATGTCTGGGATTTGCCTCAAAGTAATCCTGGGGAGAGAGGGGGAAAAGTAAATAGGGATATAGGTAAAATAGATTTGCTTTGTGTTGATCATTGTTGAAGCAAAATGATGAACATGTGGAGGTTTATTATACGAATCTTTCTAATGTTATACATTTGAAAATTTTTATAGTAAAAAATCTTTAAAGTGGGGCCGGCCTGGTGGCGCACTGCTACAGTGCGCCGCTTGGAAGCGTGGTGGCGCTCCCGCCGAGGGTTCGGATCCCACATACAGACCGGCCGCTCACTGGCTGAGCAAGGTGTGGGAGCAACACCGAGGGTTGCGATCCCGTTGCCGGTCCGGTCCGGTACGGGCGCGACACTGAGGGTTGCGATCCGTTGCCGGACACGAAAAAAGACAAAAAGAAAAAAAAAAAATCTTTAAAGTGAATTTGGTAAAACCAATAGAAAAATGGGCACTTCGCAAAAAAGTATATCCAAGTCGCCAATAAACTGTGAGAGGAGTGCCACCTCATAAGCTATCAGCAAAATGCAAATGAAAATCTTGATGACATCCCACTACACACCCATGAGGATGGCTGAAAGGGACATGTCAATCAATACCAGGTGGGGGTGGGCATGTGGAGTCGCTGGTACTCTCATGCACTGCTCATGGGAATGCAAACTGGTACAAACACTTCAGGAAAATGCATTATTTATTGAAGTTGAACCTATATCTGTCCTTTGACCCACCAATTCCATTCCTATATATACCCAACAGGATATACAAAACTGACCAAGTGAAATTATTCCCAATAGCCTCAAACTAGAAATGACTCAAATGTCCATCAACATGCATGTATTATATGATTCTACATATTTAAAATTCAAAAACAGGAAAGTCACTCTAAGGAGTTTGAAACCAGGATGCCTACTACCTTTGGGGGTGAGGGAGTGAGTCGTGATTAGCAGGGGGCATGAAGGGAATAATGTTCTCTTGCCCATGATGGTTACATGCAGATGTTTAATTTGGGATAATCCATAGAGCTGTATACTCTTATGAGCTCTTTTCTGAATGAATTTTTGCACTTCAATAAAAACATGGAGGGCGGCAGTTCCATTTATTCTGATATGAAAGATTCTCTAAAATATATGAAGTAACAAACAACAACAAAAAAGCCAGGGACATCACAATGTGTATAGTAATGTATCATTTTCCATTAAAAATCAATGATTATGTATACACATTTGCTTGCATATACATAAAGCAATCTCTAAAGGTATCAAAGAAACTGGTAATAGTGCTTAGGGGAACCAGATCATTGGCCGATAGTGATGAAAGGAATCTAGTTTTCATTCTTTAAATTTTGTATTCTGAACTTACATTACTTAGGAATGCAGCAAAATTCAGCTTTGGCCTTGGTATTTGATCAAAATCTACTAGTCGGCTTTAGCCTTGGTTTTGGAACTTCCAGAACTTGTATGAGATTGATTATGTGAACTCATGGGTATAATCATATTAAATCAATGTAACTCTTAATACAAAGAACTTTTTTGGATTTATTGTTAATATCTGCATATTCATTTTCCAGTATAGAGTTATAAACAACCAGTTATAGAGTTCCAGCATTCTAGAGTTAACTTGGCATGAGAAATATCTTTATATGTTTTATATATTAAAACCCTATTGATTAATTGAAGTATAAATATATATATTCATTATTGCAGTGAAAAACTGCTGCAATAATTATGAGTGTGATAGCTGTTAATTTCATATACAAAACAACAAAGAACTTTCATATATTTATTTTTATTTTGTTAATAGACTTTATTTTTCAGGTAAGTTTTATATTCACAGCGAAATTAAGCAGAAGGTAAAGGGATTTCCCATATACCCTTTGCCCTGACACCTGCAAAGCTTCTCCCATTATCAACACCCTTCACCAGAATGGTACATTCATTACAATTGATGAGCCTACAATGATGACATCATTATCAAGTCTGTAGTTTACATTAGAGTTCATTCGTTGCATTGTATATTCTGTGGATTTTGACAAATGTATAATGACGTACCCACAATTAGAACTTTCATCTACTTAAATAAATAGGGAAAATAGAGTGCGATAGCTAGGTGACTTTAGAAACACTATTATATCCTTTTTGAGTCAATGTTAATAAAAATTTAAATAATACAAAACAATAATATAGACTAAATACGTGTGCTCTGTAGAATTGTTTGGTCTTCTTAGGTCTCACAACATTAAACAAAAGACCTTGGAGAACTGTATTCATTCAAATATCCATTGAGTACCTGCTGTAAGCCAAGCACTTTGCTAAGTTCTGGGTACAGTGATGAAGCACAGTCATGAGCTATGTCTATGATGACTGGGTGAGACACTAAACAAGTGAAACAACAACAGCCAATAGCAGCAAATAGTTGTAAGTGTTATAAAAGATAAGAAAAGGATGTTTTGCTAGAGAACGGCAGTTGGAATCTAGTGCAGATGGAGTGGCTTGGGAAGGTCTCTTTGAATAGGATTATTTAAACTAAGAACTGAGATAGGAGGAGGAGCCAGCCATGAGATAGGATCTGTGTGGGTGTGCACACTCACAGGCACATGTGTTTTATGCCTGGGGAGGCCCTGAGGTGGGAAAGTGTGTGGCACTCTGCAGGAACTGAAAGGTTAGCATAGTTAGGCATTGTGAGAGAGCAAAGAGTGGCATGATGCTACCAGCTAGGTTCTTGCAAGCTAAAAAGACATCTCTAGCTGATTTAAGCAGAGATGAAGGTAATTAAACAGTTGTGGTATTGCAAACAGGATTGCCCAGAGGGTTGGAGAAGCAGGTGTGGGGTCACGAACCAGTCTAGTGAGGGAACGCTGCTGACACTGCTTGCACCAGAACTGCCAGAGGTCAGAGATCCCACAACTCTGCAGTGGGTGGGTTTGATTAGCACAGCCCAGGTCTTGTACCTGCACTCTAGTTACAAAAGATGCTGGGAAATGACGATATTGGTTCAGCTTCTTTAACACAGACCAAAATAAGTGTAATTTAAACAAGCTGTCTCCTTCATGTAATAGTCCAACCAGGTGAACAATCCAGGGGTGCAGGGCACTTTTTTTCTACTCAACCATTTTCTGAGATAGTGCTTTTTTCTCTATGGTGGAAGATGAGTCACCATCAGCCCCACATCCAAACTCCAGCTAATGGGAAATGAAAAAGAAAACAGGCTGGGAGAAAGTTGGAAAGAATAGGACGTTTCTCTAAGATTTGAGACATTTGGCTTTCAGAGTCCAGGGGAGGGTGTATAAGACAAAGAGGGGAAATGGGTCATGTCTGGGTAGCTGGAATCACGTCTCGGAACCAGCAAAGCTGGATCATCCCATCTCCTAGTACAGAGTCCAGCAAGATATTTTCCCTGAGAACTTTTCCCACAGTGTTCAGGAGTTGGGAATGGATTATGGTAGAATTAGTCCCTGGTCGTCTGGAACTCCTTATGATATCTTTAGTTCAGTAAACAATTTTCTGAGTTCCTTTTATGTATCATGCTTAATGCTATGCACTGGTATTAGATAATTATACTGGTAGGACAGGTAGAATGTAGTATACAGAAGTCTTAACTCAGAATAATGATTTCTTACATTCTCATGACACAAAAGATTTTTCAAAATACTTTCATAGCATGTATCCTCACCACTCTGTAAGGTATCATTGTCTTCACTGTACAGATAATAAATAGACTTGGAGAAGTTACTTAAGGTCACATGGCAGAACTGGGACTCAAATCCATGTCTTTGGAATACTGGTCCACTGCTCTTTTTACTATATCACAGCCATTTCTGGACTACTTCAGCAAGTCTGAAGTCTGCCTCTGCAGGTTGTGGGAATCAGGTTATTCTCACAGTGCCAGAGTATCACCCAGAGTACTACTTACTAGTATTACTTTATTAGCATTAATGTTACAGTACTACTTACTAATTGCTAAAGTAAAATGCACCTTTACAATGAAGAGATTTAGCAACCAGCAAGTTAACCAATTGATCAAGCTTAATTTTATTAATAGTGGAACGACCTGATGTTATGCACCATTCGACCTAATGTGATGCAATATGAAGTGAACACTATCGTTTATTCTATGTTTTGGCCCCAAAATGTTTCATTTGCATCAAATCCAGCCTCTAGATTGTAGCATCTAGACCTAGCCTGCAGTTCACAGGAAACTCAGAGAATAGATGAACAAGTTAAATGACACCAAGAAAAAACAACCAGACGAATACAGACCGTGGACCATTTTACAAGACTTCTAGCTTAGACTGAGTCAACGTCAGGAAAAAGAAAACGTGTGACCTTTATTGGATCCTGGTAAAAAAAAAAAAAAAGAAAAAAGAAAAAGAAAAAACAGTTACAAAAGGCATTCTTTAAGTGCATTTGGTCTTTGCTAGCTAGTATAGATAATTTCCTTACGTGTGATAATGATATTGTAGTTTTATTTATTTATTCCTCTTACTCTGAGGAAATGCATGTTAAAGCATTTAATCACTTAGTGTTATGTTGTAAAGTGTCAGCTGTGAAATGTTATGACGGCTGCCACTGACTTTCAAATGGCTCAACAACACTCTTTGACGTGGTGCAACATGACAGATCTATGCACACACAGACGGAGAAAGAGCGAGCGGAAATGGCAAAACGCTAACGACTGTTAGATCTAGGTGGAGGCACACAGGTGTTCGCTGCACTGTTTTTTCAACTTTTCCGTATGCATTAAAATTATCAATAATAAAATACTGTAGATGGAGAAAAACCGCCGTTCCCTGGCAGGGCCGCCCTAGGCAGGAGCCGCCTGCGCAGCCAACGCCTCGCTGGGGGTCGCGTGAGCCGCGGCCGCCGGTTCCCTCAAGGCTCCTGTCTGGGCATGCGCAAGAGGCTCCGCTGCGGCCGCCCCGCCTCCCGGGCGTGCGCATGCGCACAGAGCGCAGGCGCGCGGCTCCCGGCGGCCCGCGAGTCTCCTGCTGTCGTACGCGGCGGACGTCTGAGGTGCGGGGCGCGGCTCGAGGATGGAGCCGCTGAAGGTGGAAAAGTTCACGACCGCCGACAAGGGGAACGGGTTGCGTGCCGTGGCCCCGCTGCGCGCCGGAGAGCTGCTGTTCCGCTCGGATCCCTTGGCGTACACGGTGTGCAAGGGGAGTCGTGGCGTCGTGTGCGACCGCTGCCTGCTCGGGTACGTACGGGACGCCCTCGGCCGCCTCAGTCCGGAGCGGGGCGGCCTCCCGGGGGCTGGGGGCGTCCGGTGGGCAGCCCGCCGTGGGACTCCTCCCGGCTGGGGCTTCCCAGGAGCTCGGTGCTCCTCCTGATGCGCGGGTTCCCGGGGGCGGGTCGCGGCTGTCACGGAGGGGTCCCCAGCCCAGTCCCTGCACCTGCGACCCCTCCTCTCCTTCGCACACAGCCGGGCCGCGGTAGGGATTGGGGGAGCCAGGGGGTCAGACTTACGGAGAGGCGTTGGGCTGTGGGATTTTGCTGGGGGACAAAAAGTCAGTGTCCTGTGCGACAGGCTCCATTGGTGCGGCTGTGGCGATCACAGGTGGCGGGGGTGGCAGCAGGGATGTGCATACATCAGGCTCAGGGCTGAGGCCCCGCCGGGAAAGGACGGGGCTTGAAGGAGGCAGAAGCACCCTGGTGTCCGTAGTGCCCTCCTGTGGTCCAGGGTCTGTGACATGCATGGGGCATCCTTAAGAACCCTCAGGAAGGAGCAGATCGAGTGAGATAATTACAGCGAACGAGAAGGCCTGAACTAGAGGCGCAGATGCTGTGCTTTGGGAGCACGAGTTACTGAGGTTCCGCAGCTTGCTGTGCCATTAATAGCTGTGAAGGTAGGTGTAACTGTTCGCCAAATATTTAGCATGCGAAAATTCATGTCAAAGTGTTTTGGAGGCTTGGAAGCACAGTGCCAATGTAAAGTGCTATGCGAAACGATTTTATAGAAATGTGTAACATACACATGCAGTCGTAGGAATTGCATTTAATTAACAAACGTTATTGAGCTCCTCCTATGCGCAGGGGAGAAGAGCTGTGTTTGGAGCTGGGAGGGGTGATTTTGTGCACAACTGCTCCCCAGACCTGTCAGTCTGGGGTTGGGGTGTGGGTAGATAAGTGCACAACTCAAATCTTGTAGCTTGACCATTCATCTCACTACGTCCTTGTTTGTTTCATAATTGAAGAATTTATTTGATTTGCATTTTAAAATTACCAAATAATAATTGTGTCTGTTGCTTTCTGAGGTAATGATAACAAAAAAGTTTGTTGAGGAGAGAGAGCACCACTGTCTTTTTGTAAACTGTGTGGTTGAAAAGAATTCATTTCTTTGAAGATGATGTTTTGCTGAAGGCCCTGACATTTAAAGTCATACATAGATCTTTGATTTTCCTTCAGGCAAATTAGAGAAAGCTGGGCTCTTCATCGCATTACATCCTTTAGAGTGTGTCCAGAGTTTGAAAGTAGTTCAAAGTAGAGAACTTACTGTTTCTTAAATCCTGTGATGTTAATTCCTTTTTTTTTTTTTTTTGTTTTTTTTACTGACCGGTAACGGGATCGCAACCCTCGGTGTCGCGCCCGTACCGGGGACCGGCAACGGGATCGCAGCTCTCGGTGTTGCACCCGCACCACGCTCAGCCAGTGAGCGGGAACCGGTCTCCACATGGGATCCGAACCCTCGGCAGGAGCACCGCCGCGCTCCCAAGCGGTGCACTCTCCAGTGCGCCACCAGGCTGGCCCCCTGTGATGTTAATTGGTGGAGAAGATGTGGGTCATCTTGCAGATAAAATCAGACTCCATGTTATTTAGATTACAGAAAAATTTTGTAATGAATAGATGGTGACATTAGTAACTGAATTATAAGAGCTAAACTGAGTCTTATGACACACGGAATGGTCTGTTCAAAATAAACTACACAAACCCTTTGTAGGTGAGATGCTTCTTGATTCACCATACTATTTCATTACTGCTGTCTGTCACTTATTTTTCTTATTTGCAAGAACTGTTGTGATTTAAGGAAAAAAGGAATTTCTTGAAAGCATATTGGGAAGTTCTCAACATTGCTTTAAAGTCTGAAGAAACCTGGCTCTGAAAATGGGCGGGAACCAAGTCACTTGCACTGCAGGAGTAGTTGGGGGTGGGGTCTTGGGAGTACATCACTTATGTTGCCTGGTAATGTTGGATTCTACAGCATGTCACAATGGCACCATGGACACTGGACCCTGGTGCTGCTGCTCTTTGGAAAACTGGTTGTTGCTGGAAAGTTGTTCTCTCAACCATCCTTCTTCCTGATATTACCTTCTGATTCAAAGTCCTCAGTGGGTGTCTTGGATTGGCTGAGCTTAGGTCACTGCTTGCACCCCAGCTGCAAGGAAAGTTGAGAAGGTGAGTATTTGGTCTTTTTGGCTTAAGATCGGAGGCTGGTTCCCACCAGTATCCATCCAGGGGGAAATAGCAAACTTAAACATTGAAAAAGGGATATAAGTAAATGTTAAGAATCCAAACAAAACAAACTAAACAGATGCTTCATACTAACATACGCTTGTTTATTAGTACTTTACACACACAAAAATATTTGCCCTTATTTTGGATTGCCAGGATATACGTAGTTCACTTGTGTCACGGTAGTAGTCACTCTGTGTAACACGTCCACTTCAGTGGTTGTAGTGTTCTGAAGTGCCTAGTTGGGAATTACAGCAGCCTGAAAATAGTGTTAGGGAAGGATGCATTGTTGCATGCAGTTTTCTACCACTACTGAATGCCCATCACTGGGGGATAAGTTTCTATGTTGCTTATTATCATGTAAGTAAAAATTTGTTTCTCTTTATCCACTATTGATTGTGAAGTCCTCGAGGACAGATATTGCATCTTTCAAGTTTTGTAGCCCTGATGCCTACCACACAGTAAGCTCTTAGTTTGTAGTATGAGTGTCTGGTAGAATTTTTCTCCTAGCTGGGTCTGCCCTTCTGCCTATCATTTGAATTACATAATGGGGTAAAAATGTCATTTTATTACAACAGTTCCAGGGGCAGGGGTGAGGGATGTCAAAGTAGAATAAAAGAACGTATTTATTTTAATTACTTCATTAGTCTCCAAAAATGATTGTTATAAGGTTCTACCCGATTTCCTTTGCCCTAAGGCTGTTTTGGTTAGTGCTTTAGTTCTGCATATTTATTTTTGTAAAGGGAGACATTTCAACCTGCTTCATGGTTTCTCTTGTTTTTTTCCTGTCATCAAGGAATTCTTCTGGTTTTTCATATCATGAGTGGAAAAGAAAATGAAGTATGTAAATCAGAGAAAGATTAAATGACAATGAAATTGTGACCTGAAATCATTTATATTGTCCTGCTGCTGCAGCACACATTTTTAGTTTGATGGAGATAGAAAAGATTGACAAATGGTTTATGAGTATTTTCTTTTCTATTTGTTTTGGTACATATAGCACATACATTTCCATTGTAATTATTTTATGTGTTTGTAGATATTCTCTCTCCCCAAGGTAGTGACCTGAGTCTACTCTTTATATCTGTAGTGCCTAGCACATAACAGATGCTGACAGTAGAAGTTGTGAAAGGACGATACTCTGGAAAATTTTTAGTCATTATAAAGTATCTTTGTCTTTGGTTTTCCAAAGTTCCAAGTTGCCTGCGGCTTTCATATCAAGAGCTACCACTGGCAAACTCTAATGATAGTTTCTCCTGTAGGGTAAAGAGGGTATCTCATTCAATTGCTAAGGCAGAGATTGAGGCTTAGTGCATCCCAGGAGGAAGGAAGATGACTTGGAAGTGGAAAATCCTTCCTTTTCAGCCATGGTGGATTGTGGAAAGAAATTGGGACAGAGGTAGGGAAAACAGATTGTGAGAAATACATGTTCCAGTCTTTCCTGTCTGGCCAAACTTCTGGGGTTTTAGGGTGGGGATGTTAAATGGGTTGAGGGACAGTCAACAGCAGAGGGCCTTTGGCTTTGCTTCTTACTTGGAATCTTGAGAAGAGATTAGTACTATGCCAACACTGGGGCCAGTAGCACAGCAGTGGTAGAAGGAAGTGGCTAGATAGATGGGCCTGTGGTAGCAGGGGATTCCAAAATGCTCTCATACCGCTAAGAGGGAGGTAGAGGGGCTTAGGGGCCTGGTGGAACAGTAGGCATGACAAAGAACTGTGTGACCATAGACTTAAGGTTAGGATCATAGACACCAGGGATTGGAGGCAGTGTGGCATCCCAAAAGATGAGACGATACCAGTCCAGCCACATGATCTGATCACCTCCTTGCAGTAGGGACTAGTGAGAATCCAGAGAGACACACAGATATAAGGTCTTCTTACCCCTTAATTCCAGGATATCCCATAAAGCCTTGGAGAAAATTTAACCTGAAAGCAGCCGTTTAAAACAGCCCTGGTAAAGAATTAAAGTCTGAATATTAACTGGAAGAGACTGAGATGCTATTTGATATGTTTTAAGTTTCCTAGCTGTTTATTAGGGTGCATGTTCATGAGGAATATTAGATTAACTGTAGAAAAAATAGCCCCATGTTCAGGAGACAGATTAGATCAATTGTGGACAATAAAAAAAACAAGAAAAAAAAAAGATCAGTTTTAGAAAATAAAGTAGCTACATTTGAGTTGTAGTGTGGGTTGATTTGGTCAGGCAGTAAAAGGCAATAAAGGAACTCTCTTTGGTGAGGTGATGAAATCTATCTTGGCTAAGAACTGAACTTGGGGTGGAGGTAGGAGAGAATATCTTCATATCTTGGGGTAAGAAGAAGAGGTGGCAGAGAAGGCAACAGCAGTGGTGATTGACAGGTTTAAGGACAACTAAGGAAGTGGTTGCTAGTGACTCAGTCTTGGAAAAGAGAAGGTTTGGAATAGTCTTCCAGGAGAGAAGTGTGAATCGCCCACTGAAATGTAGGAATGTTGGAAAGTGCTGAGGGTCCCCTTAAATTTCTGCTCATTTATTTAAAGTGAGAGTGGTTAACAGGGGAGTGCTTTTTTCTCTCCCAGTGGCCAGAGAGAAGTGTGAATCGCCCACTGAAATGTAGGAATGTTGGAAAGTGCTGAGGGTCCCCTTAAACTTCTGCTCATTTATTTAAAGTGAGAGTGGTTAACAGGGGAGTGCTTTTTTCTCTCCCAGTGGCCAGCTCCTTGGCTAGGAGAATTGGATTGACCCAAGATTGCCGGGTTAGTATGATGGATGGAGAGAGGAAAAGGAAGTTGAGGTTGTAGGCGGGGGAGTGTGAAATCCTTGACCATGGTTAATGAGCTAGGGAATGAGGTCATGAAGAGGGTGATGGGCAGTTAAACGTGATAGAATCAATGGATTAGAGGTCCTGATGTGGTCAAAGAAATGGAGGAATGGCCAGAGAATGGGTTGACTTTATGCTTAGAAGTAATATATGTATTGGTACAACAAAGTTTAGGGTATGGCAGAAAGTGGCTGAGACAGGGACTAAGAAAAGATTGTTGAAAACCGAGAGGCTGAGGACATTAGGTGAATTTTCTAAATAAATGCCAAGAATGGTAGGCATTGGAATGAATAGTTTCAGGAAAGGCAGAATTTTCACATTGGCTTCTTAACCTAAAAGTGGAAAGAGCCGAGTGGAGACAGGGAAGTCCTGTGGGAGTTATAATTCCTGTTGTTTTGTTTTTTTTTGCTTCTTCCTTTTCTTCTGCAAGGAGCTTTGGGAAAAGAACATTTGGTCCATGTGAAAGCCACAGGAGAGGATGTTCTTAATCAGACAGGATGACCTGCTTTGTGGATGGCAGTCAGTTCTCCTTCTCCAGACAGCCTGGTGCTTGTTCAGCACGCTCAAGAACTACCATGGGGACAGGGAGAGAGGATGGTGCCTGGAACTCAACAGTACAGACATCCATTGCCATAGCCCTGTGGCTTCTACTGGTATAGAGTGTCCAGTATGCTACCTGTAGTAACTGATTCTGAGTTCCCCAAATGAGGACACACCTTCTGGACCAGCCGGCCACCTGCTGTCAGGTTTTAATTTTAGATCCTTTTGTCATGGAGGGGGTCAGTGATTTGTTCTCACTGGAATACTGTTTTTTTTCTGCACTTGGATTTGTCTTCTCTGCCTGTACTACCATCTCTGAGATGTGCTAAAAATCTTCTGTAGAGCTGTGGTATTCCTCATAAGGTTGCCTCTGACCAGCACAAAAAGAATTGAAGCTAATGCCTGTGGTTTTGTCTGTTCTTAACATACACTGTCATTTAAGGCAGCCCCTTTACACTCCTAAAAATTATTGAAATGGATTTAATAGGAGGGATTTAAGAAATGTAATTGAGGATGTTAAAGAGGTTTTGTTTATGTGGGTTATATCTATTGATATTTACTGCATAAAAAATTAAAACTGAAAAGTTTTGAAAATACATAAACATAATAAATCTATTACATTTTAACAATGGTTTTTTGTGTGTGTTTTTAATAAAACTATATCTAAAACAAAAGAAAATTTAGCGAGAAAAGATGCATTGCTCTACAATTTTGCATATCTCTCTATGTCTGGCTTAATAGAAGACCCTGGATTCTCATAACTGCTTCCGTATTACATATATTGCAAAATCATGTCATATAGCCTCTGGAAAACTACACTGTATAGTCATGAGAAAATGAAAATTAAAAAGGCAAAAAATGTGATAGTATTTTAATGAAAATAGTTTGGATCTTGTGGACCCCCTGAAAGGGCCTCAGGATCCCCAAGGATTCCTAGACCGTACTTTGAGAACCACTATTATAGAACGTTGAGGGACTCCAGTGTCCGTTAATAAACTTTATTCCTCACTCTGGGCACGTATGACGACTACCTTTCCCAGCCTCCTTGCAGTTGGATCGGAGCCCTGTGAGTCAGTTTTTGCCCATGGAGTGTGGGTTGCAGATTACATAAGCCATTTCCGGGCCTGCCATACAGTGTTCTGTGCCATGTTTCCTGCTGTCTCTTGCCTTGATGACTCGGGAGGCTATGTGTTGAGAGGGAGAAAGAAGTGTGAGTCATGGCACAGAGAAGAACTGCTCTGGATAGTCAGCCTACGTGTATCAGGTTTAGTGGGAAATAAACCTGTGTTAAGTTGCTCAGAGGAGCCCTTCTTGGAATGTAATGTGCATATGGATCACCTGAAGATCTTGATAAAGTGCAGACTCTGATGCAGGAAGGTCTGGGTTGGGGTCTGAGGTTCTGTTTTTCTAAAAAGGTCCCAGGTAGTGTTAAAGCTGCTGGTCTGCTGATCACACACGAGTAGCAGAGACTTGAAAGGGTTGCATAAAATGACATACAGCGCACTGTAACTATTCACTAAGCACCGATCAAATGGATGTTATAGCATCCTGAAATGGCACCGAATATGATGAACAGGAATTAGGTATGATCCATGCATAATTAAATGTTTAGATTATTCCCAAGTACACATCTTTAATATGAAGCAGTAGGTGTGTTTAGGCTTTCTATCTTTTTCATGTGTGATGAACTGTGTTTAGTTTTAGTAGTATATGTGCAGAAAATTGTATGAAATTAGAACCTAGAGTTACTTTTAAGATCAAATCGAACATTTACCTTTAGACTTACCATCATTTTGGTGTTTGAAGTAGTTATATGTTTTTCTAATCACCTCCATGGAAAGATAATCTAATGTCTTCCCACTACTGGTTTTAAAAATTTAAAACCTTTAGGGCCGGCCCGTGGCTCACTCGGGAGAGTGTGGTGCTGATAACACCAAGGCCATGGGTTCGGATCCTATATAGGGTTGGCCGGTTTGCTCACTGGCTGAGCGTGGTGCTGACAACACCAAGCCAAGGGTTAAGATCCCCTTACCAGTCATCTTTAAAAAAAAAAAAAAAAATTTAAAACCTTTACTTGGAAATAATGTCAAACTTACAGAAAAATTGCAAGAATATGAATGGTACAAAAAAACTGTAGTCTTTACCCAGATTAAACTATTAATATTTTACCTCGTTTACACACTCTCTCCTCTTTCTCCTAACGTTGTGTGTCTTTACACACACACACACACACACATACACACACACACAGAGACACATTTTTTTCTTTCTGAAAATGTAAGTTCCATATATCTTGGCTATTTACCCCCAAATACTTTACTGTGTATATCCAAAGAATAGGGATGTTACATATATATCAACTTCAGTGAATTTAACACTACACTACTCTACCATCTGTATTCCAGTTTTGTCAAGTGACCCAATAATGTTCTTTATAACATATTTTTTCCTTCCAGTACAGGATTCAGTCTAGGGTCAGGTGTTGCATTTAATTGTCCTATCTTTTTGTCCTGCTTTAATCCGGAACATTTTCACAACTTTTTTTGTTATACATGCCATTGACATTTTTTCACTCCTTTTCTTCTTTTTGGGTTTATCTAATGTTTCTTCATGATTAGATTCAGATTACGTATTCTCAGCTGGGGTGCTGCATGGGCGATGTGTCCTTTTCAGGATATCACATGGGGAGATTCACAGTGTTCAGGTGCCCTTCACTGATGGTGTTAATTTTGATCCCCCAGTCAAGCTGTTGTCTGATTTCTCCACTGTGCACTATTTCTCCCCCTCACAACTAATAATCTGTGGGGAGACACTTTAAGATCATGCAGATATCCATTAAAATTTCCCCCTAGATTTACCATCCATGGAAGATTGTTTCCTGATTGAATCTTTGGTATGATGTTTGCAAAATGCTGATTTTCCAACTGCATTACTCTCTCAACACTTACTAGTTTGCATTCAGCTCAGCATTCTACCATAAGCAAGAGTCATCTCTTCTCCCTCATTATTTATCTTTTTATTATTTTTATGCACTCATGAACTTCTATTTTTCCAGTGTTTATAATTAATTATATACCTGATTATTTTTGTGCATAAATTGACCCAATTTTGCCAGGAGAAACCCTTCAAGGTGGATCCCACGTCCTTGTGATATGCTACAAGCTTTTTTTTTTTTTTTTAAGCACTTCCATATTTCCGGCAAAACAAATGTTCCAGGCCCATCCTGTACCTATCCTGCCTTCACCCTAGAATTGGTATTCTCCAAGGATTCTGGTTTCTTTTAGTGAGTAATAATATTAGAGACCAAGATCTAAATGTTAGATGTGCTCATTGCTGGTGGGATGTTTTTGCTTTTTGTCCCTTTCAGCAAAGTGAGGAAGTAAGAAGGTATGTGCATATATGCACGTGCAAATATGCATGTTTATACATATTTTAGAAATCATGAGTTCACACCAATATTTTCATTTACAGATGTCTCCTCAGGGTTCTTTCTTGCCTTCCCCCATTCCATAATTATATGTCCTTTTTTCCTCAGTGGGAACTGTGGTCCTCAACATTGTGAACCTATTTACTCATCTGTTCAACTCTGTATATTGTCTAAAATTGTTTCAGAATTGCTTCACCCGGGCCGAGCCCATGGCGCACTCGGGAGGGTGCGGCGCTGGGAAGCGCGGCAGCGCTCCCGCCGCGGGTTCGGCTCCTATATAGGGATGATGGGTGCGCTCACAGTGCTCACTGGCTGAGCGCGGTGTGGCTGGTCTCAAAAAGGACAAAAAAAAAAAAGAATTGCTTCACCCACATGGCTACAGAAAAACCTGCTCAAAACAGTTCAGAATTTGTGTGCAATTTCCCTCCCCCATCTACTCTGCCAAAGACTGATGTTATATAGTTAAATACTGTGTTCATTTTGGATTCTTTCTTTTTACCTTTGGTGTAGTTATTGGTATTCCTTTGAAATACAATCAAGTTCATTTGTTTCACTTTGCTTTCAGTTTTAGGTTTCTTCTCCTGTCCTTTTTTTTTTTTTTTTTTCCTTTTTGTCTTTTTTCATGTCTGGCAACGGATCACAACCCTCAGTGTCACGCCCGTACCAGACCGGGACCTGCAACAGGATCGCAACCCTCAGTGTTGCGCCCGCACCTCGCTCAGCCAGTGAGCGGGAACCGGTCTGTATGTGGGATCCGAACCCTCGACGGGGAGCGCCGCCGCGCTCCCAAGTGGCGCACTGTAGCAGTGCGCCACCGGGCCGGCCCCTTCTCCTGTCCTTTTTGATTTAATTATATTTTTTGAATATGTAGAACATTAACGTTTCCAAAATTCATTCTATAAAAAAAGATAGGCAAGTGTGAGCCCTTCCTGTATTCATACGGCTACGTATTCTTACCCTTTGTAGGTAATGCAGTTCATTTTTTTCTGGTGTGTTAGACTGTTCAGGCTGTGACTTATAAGCATTTATTTCTTACAGTTTTAGGGGCTTGGAAGTCCAAGATCAAGTTGGAGTTCAATGTCTGGCCTGTTCCTCGTAGATGGTGCCTTCTAGCTGTGTCCTCACATGGTAGAAGGTTCAAATGACCTCCTTTGAGGTCTCTTTTATAAGGTCACTAATCCCATTCATGAGGACTCTGCCTTTATGATCCCATCACCTCCTAAAGTCTCCACCTCTTAATACTATCACATTGCGGATTAGGTTTCAACATAGGAATTCTGGGGGGACACAAACATTCAGACCATAGCGCTGGTTTGTCTTCTTTTTGTAAAGATAAGCAAATATATGTGTGTGTTCTTATTTCCCATTCTTATCTAAATGGTAACATACTGTATTTGCTCTTTTGCACTTGCTTTCTTGACTTAATATCTACTGGAAATCACTTCATATCAGTTCATAGAGGTCACACTCTTCTTTATAGCTCCATAATCCTCCACTTTGTATATGTACCGTAGTTTTTATTTCCTGTGATGGATATTTAGATAATGTCCAGTGTTTTGCTATTGTGCATATTACTGTAATGAATAACCTTACACTATGTATTTTCATATTGCTGCAGATGCATTTTCAGGGTAGATTCCTAGGAATGGGATTTCTGGGTCAAAGTGTGAATACCTACTAGTATGTAGGGTTGTACCATTTTGCATTCCCACTGGCGATATATGTGAGTGCTTATTTCCCTCAGCTTTGCAGCCTGAGTATATTGTCAAGCTTTTGGATTTTTGCTAATCTTACAGGTGAGAAGTGGACTCTCAATATAGTTTTAATTTGCATTTAAATTGCATTATGAGTGAAGTTAAATGCCTTTTCACAGTTTGAAGACCAAATTTATATCTTTTTGTGGGGCTGGCCAGTTTGCTTAGTTAGTTAGAGCATGGTGCTGATAACATCAAGGTTCAGGGTCCAACTCCAGCTGCCAAAAGCTGGCCTCCCCCCAATATATATGTTTGTGAATTGTCTGTATATATCTTTTGCCCATTTTTCTATAAGATTTTTGGCCTTTCTATCTGCCAAATTTTGAACTTTTTTTTTTTGTATATGAGAGATATTATCCTTTTATCTTTGTTAAATGTTGCAAATATTTTCTCAAGTTGTCATTTGTCTTTTGACTTTGCTTATGTTAGAGGAATTCACCCATGTTTTCTTCTAGAACTTTTTTTTTCCTGGATTTTTTTCTTTTATGGATCAAGGAACATTTTATTTATTGAAACATAATTATACATATTTGTGGGGTACAGAGTTGAATATCAGTACCCATGTGCAATGTGTGATGATCAAATCAGGATAATTAGCATATTAATCATTACAAAGTGTAATCATTTCATTGTGTTGAGAACATTTGATCTCCTCTCTTCTAGCCATTTGATAACATGTAGAAAGTTAATGTTAATTATAGCTGCCTAGATCCACTGTCAATCAATACAACTTATTTTTCCTAACTAGCTATTTTGTATCAACCAATTTCATGCTAAGTACCTTCCCCCTTTCCCACCTCATGGGTATCTGCCCGAATGTTTGCATCCCAAATTTAGGATCTCATGCATTACCAATCAATTCATTAACTTTTATATAAGAAGTTGGAAATTCAGTTTGCATTGTAATTCACTTCTTGCTACTCCAAGTTATGTGGTCTGTGAATGAGTGGCATCATTATCAACTGGGAGCTTGTTAGCAATGCAGAACTTTATGCTGCACCACAGAGTTACTGAAACACAATATACGTTTTCTGTATATGATTTCAAGGTAACTTTGTGACTTGTATGTACATTAAACTGAAAGGAATTGATTTCTGTAACTACTTTTATGGGTCTTAGCAGCCTAGTTATTTGATAAATATTTACTTTGAGATTATTTTGGGGGAATCTATGATTTGTTTTTGCAGTTTATATATGCTACATGTAATGGTTTTGCAGATCAAGTTTTCAATGTTTTCCCAATTCCATGTGAGTTCCCCATGAAGTTGTAATTAAATATGATGCTCCCTCTGTTGGACAACGGAGTGAAAAGCACACAAACATTTTTCAGAAAAGTGACTTAGTTTCCAGCTGTTAAAAAAATATCCTTGAGTGGTCCCCTTCGTGAACCTCCTTTCCAAACTGTTCTCAGCCTCTGATACTTACTATAACTCTTAGTTTGAAATCAACCAAAAAAAGGCAAGCAAGCCAAGTATTGTCATAAATATCTATATAAAACTCACCGTAATGAATGAGCACTGCTCAAATTTATATGGTAACAGTAGCTTACTAATAATGACTGTTTTTCACAGTAAGAGTCAAAACCCATGTTTGAAAGTGGTAGTCACATTTGAATTTGGTTTGATCTTGGGGAAAAACTGCATGTTAATCTCCTTACAATGGGATTTATTACTGTGAAAGACTTTGTGCAAATGATTTTTTTCCCCCAAGTTTTTGCTATAATAATAACTTGAGAGGATGAAAAAAAAATAAAGATGACTATGTAGAATAACCTCATCTTTTATAGCTCATTCTAATCTTGGAACTTGAATGTTTTCTTTGCCAGCAACACCTTTATAGTTCTGAACAGTTCCTGAAAAGGCACGTAACCAATGTAGTAGACACCTGAGACATTTTATTTGAAAAATAAAAATGGACAAAGCCACTATTTTACTTGTTTAAATACAGTAAGATCAAGAAAGTTTCCATTTCAAAGTTTACTTGTTACCAGTTTACTATTTTACACATGGCGTATTCATGTTTAGTTGTAAACATTTAAGAGCATTTATAATTCTAGGTTAAAACTGATTTTTGTACTTTGGTTGAGAATCATAATGTCAGGAAATCCTCTTCTGTTGATGTTGCTAATCTTTGAGGCAAAAATAAGTGAAACCACAAGAAAATAAGATAGATTTATAGATCGACAGATTTGACTATATAAAAATTGAAAACATTTGTGTGTAAAAGAATTGTCTCACACTGGAAAAGTCAAGAAACTGAGGAAAATATTTGCAACATAAAAAGGAATGTAAACGTAATATATAAAAATCATTCATAAATTAATAAGAGAAAGCAACCTACTTCTGAAGTACTCCCTGATTTGTGGGACTTTTTTTCTCTTTGTCTCTGAACAGTCTGATCTTTAGATTTCTCAGTGAGAGATTCTCTTGTAATTCATCGATTCTCAACATTGGCTACACTTTGGAAGAACCTGGGCGGGAGCTTAATAAATACTGAAGCATGGGTCCTACCTCCAGAGATTCTGATTTAATTTGTCTAGACTGTGGCTTGAGCATAGAAATTTTAAAAACTCTGCAGGTTATTATAATGCGTAGTTAGGTTGACAACTACTATCTTTCTTTTCCATCTTAACTGACTCCCATCTCTGCATCTTTATATTCAATGGCTAAGGTGAAATTGCCTTACTTAGGTTGAGTCAAGCTACTTATGATACCTGTAAATAATCCTGCTTGTTGAATTTTAAATTGGACATTTACATTAGCATATTCTGTTCACATTTCAGTGATTGTCATATGTAGGACAAGCATGAATTTGTTGAATTTTTAATTTGAATGGTTCTGATGTTTCTCACAAATGAGTTTGATGAGTATATAAAAATTTCTTGTTAGCATTTTTCAGCTACTGTGTTTACTTCTTGTTAGGAAGTAGATGTTAATTAGAAAGGTTTTTGTTGTACCAGTGATCAAGACAGGAGAATGCTTGGGTATTTAGGTAGCAGTTTCTCTGGGCAGTTTAATTTTTGATTTTTTGGCTCTCATATTGGACATTATATTTAGGTGGTGGAAACTTAAGCAGTTTATGAAAAGATTTTCTTAAAGTCTATGAATCATTAGTTTTCACTCCTTGTACAGATTTACCTGTGGAATTAAAAAAAAATTGCCAGATGTCTGGGCATCATCTTTAAAGATCCCATAATTTTGTAAAGCTTTGCAGGTAATACGGATGCATAGCCAGAGCTGAGAAACTTTGGGAAAGAAAAAAATGAGACAAACATGTTAATAGTCTAATAAGTGGTATAGAAAATAACTATGGGAGAATAACTAATTGGGAAATGCATATAGTTTGTGTAGTAGACCATTTTTACTGCAGCAAAGTGTTGTTTGTGTAGGAGGTTACAGGTTGAGATAGATTCTGGAATATAGAAGGCCTAGAACTTCATTTTGTAGGTATTGAGGAGCCCATAAAGATTTTTGAGTAGCGGGCCGGCCCATGGCTCACTCGGGAGAGTGCGGTGCTGATAACACCAAGGCCACCGGTTCAGATCCCATATAGGGATGGCCGGTTAGCTCGCTGGCTGAGCGTGGTGCTGACAACACCAAGTCGGGGGTTGAGATCCCCTTACCGGTCATCTTTTAAAAAAAAAAGATTTTTGAGTAGCAATATGAAATGCACAAACTTATAGAAGATTATTTTATTAGTATTGATTTGGGTGAATTTCACAATTAGGGAGAGATGTGAAGAGACCGCAAGTGAGGATTCCCATTAAGAGAAAATTTTCTTTACTCTGGATGTGAAGTCATAGAGGCCCAAACTAGGAGAGTGGCAGATGGCCTGGAAAAAAACAAGTCCTTTTGAGAGAGAGTTGACCCAATTCGATGACTGATTAAAGGGCATGGAAGGAGTGAAGGGTGGGGGCTGGGTTTTGAGTTAGAATGGTTGGAATAGTGGTGATACGACTGCTATTTGAAGTCATTGGTGTGAGTGAGATCTCCAGTGTAATAAGGTAGACAGCACAAGGTAGCACCATATCATTGACCTGTTAAGAGTGACATAAGGTAATATAAATTTTACCATTTTATCCATTTTTAAGTTTGCAATTCAGTGGCATTAAACATATTCAAAATGTTATGCAATCATCATAATCAATTTTAGAAAATTCTTATCACTCCCAAAAGAAACAGTGTACCTTAAGGCTGTCTTCTACTCTAATTAAACAAAGGAAAACATTAGGATTAAGCCCTTGAATTTACAGTCTGTACTACTACCCTCCTGCTTTGTGACTTCACAGAGCCACCTAGAAATCACTTGTTTAAATCAGAGCCTCGCAGGGCTGACCAGTAGGTGGCAGTGTGGGAACACCAGGTAGGAAAAGTGGCTGGAGTGTCCACCTCTATTTTTAGAAACAGTCTATACACAATTCCATCTATTTATAGTAGCAGGTATAGCTGTTATCCAGACATCCTCAGAAGACCATAGTTTGCAAGTCTTCTACTTGAAGATTTTGCCAATGCAGAATATTGTCTTTACCAGTTGACCATGTTTCCCAGTTATCTGCATCAATGTTAACATTCCTGTCTGGTTTCTATCATTTGTTAAATGCAGGGAACCCCTTCATTCTTGCTAAATCTGGGAACCACCTGCTCAGTCTTCAAACCATTTTTTGTTTGTTTGTTTACCTTTTTGCCCCAGTACATCTTTGGGTCTCTTTCTACCCTTTCCATTTCTTTTCCTTTTTCACCCAGCCGTGGGCATTCTCCAAGATAGTGATTCTCAATTTGGCTGCATGTTGGACTCATCGGTACAAATCCTGATGCCTAAGTTACATTCAAGACCAATTAAATCAGAATTTTCAGTGGTGGGACCCAGGCATCGTTATTTTTTAATCTCTAATTGCTTACTAGATATTTTTCTGTCTTCCTTTATGTTTTATTTAGTCTGTTAAAAAAGAGCCAGTTTAACTAGATCTACTCTAAGTTCATAATATTTCAGTCAGATGCTGTTCACTCTCCCAAATGATATGAGTCTCAACTTTATTTTTCTTTCTTAAAGTGACCCTTACCAGTTCTTTTCATTCTTACCTGGAAATGTCACTTGTATCTCTCCTCCATTCCCACTGCCACCATCCTAGTATAGGGTCTCGTTTTGGACAATGCCCTCCAGCCAGAGACCACTAGGAACACATCTGTAGCTGAACAAAGTTGGGTTTGTTAATCCATTGCAATGAGAGAACCCACACGCCATGGGGAATTGTGGGGTGTCTCGGAGGATGTTAGCAGGGATTTATTATAGGATTTGGCTTGTGTTAGGCAATTTCAGAAGGGTTCAAGGAGGAGGGTTTTGCTCTGTATTGGATGTTGTGAAGAAGTGGAGGTGTTTCCATGATTGAGAGTCTTAATAAATCTTATCTAGAAGTCAGAAGGAACAAAAAAGAGACTAAAGCTGTGACTGGTAAGGAAACAGTGGTCACTTATAATAGCCAGGATGCTGGAATGTTTGGTCATTTTTATGTCTTGGACAATGTTCAGACATGATTACAGAATGGTTTTGTTTTTTCGTCTTGATCCATCATAGGCACAGAGTGGCCTTGTCTGGTGTCAGTGTTCTGTGAAGTTGTGTGTGTTCAACAGAAGGACACTGCTGCCTCACCATGAGGGCCCAGCCAGCTTGGAGCGACACCTCTCTGCCTGATAGTGTCAGGCCAGTTCCTGGATGTCAGGGGCAGCTCCTCTCTGGAACTTTCTTCGCTGAATATATCTGCTCACAGATACTCCCAACTGCACTCTGATACATGAAGTGCTGCCAAGTTAGTCTTCCTTAACTATCCCTTTAATGACTGATTTTTATCTCATCAAACATAAATAGTGGTTCCTTCTAATTTAGCTCAACACTGATGACTTCACTTCATTGCACCCTCTGTTTTAGTCAGGCTGGTTTCCTCAGTGCTTTGGGAGCCCGTCATACTCACTGTCACTCTGGTGCTTCGCCTTGTTTTTTCTTCTTTTCTAGTTGTTGAGTTGGGGCAAACTACTTGTCCACTCTGAACTTTTTCCT
>NW_007734255.1:65882-67401 GCF_000696425.1 Galeopterus variegatus | reverse complement strand
TTTTCTTCTTTTCTAGTTGTTGAGTTGGGGCAAACTACTTGTCCACTCTGAACTTTTTCCTCATTTGGTTCCCTGCCTTTTAGGCTGAGTTGAGAATTAAGAGCAATAACATGTGAAAGTGTTTGCTATATAATAGGCAATCAATCATACCTAATAAGTGTTCCTTCCTTGCTCTACTTAGTTCTCATTTATTTCCTTCATTGACCTGTGGCAGTTAGGTAATATTACATCGTTTAGCTCTTCATTTGATTATTGCTAGGTTTTGTTAATTATTTGCCGTCTGTTTTTAGTCTCCTTCGGGACAGAGACCTTGTTTTATTTTTTGGTGTATTCCCAGAGCCCGGTGTGGTGCCGAGCACACGTGGTTGCTCAGGTAGTGTCTCAGTGACTGAGATTTGCAGGGTTATCAAAGCACTTTGTCTACAGATAACATCTGAGACGTTTTCCTGATACTTTTTGATTTTGTTTTGTTTTGTTTTTTAGTGACTGGCTGGTATAGTTCCTGATACTTTTTGAAACTGTCTCCTCTTAATTTATTGCCACTCTTGGTCCGTTGGTATTATTGGATAGGAGAGCTATCTTAGTATCAAACTGTATTCTTAGTATCAAACTGAATTCTTAGTATCAAAACTGTAATTATATGCAGTTACCAAGAGGTTATATCAAAATAAATGTTTATAAGTATTTAATTCACCTACAAAAACGACTTAAAGCTCAAAGAATGAGAATTTTAAATATAGATAACTTCATACTGGTGTACTTTTACTCTCTACCTTAGCCTACTCACAGCCTGCTACAGAGGTCAATTGCATTTTAAATAATTATTTAAACAATTATTTATAATTTTCAGTTAGCCTCTTATGTCTGTACTTTGAATGACACAATGAAATAAAGCTCTCTGATCTACCGTTACTTTTGTTTTTTAATGATTTTTAGAATGCCAGCTTCTTTATCTAGATTACTCTGAAATCACTAATAAAGCAAATTTCCCTTCTGTCCTTCTTTCACTTTAATTGTTTAACCTTGGGTGTCTTAAACCCTGGGCTTTTATTTTCTCATGCACAAAATAGGGTAATATCTACCCCACATGGTTGTCATGAGGATTAAATGAGAGAACACGTGTGGGAGAACACTGGGCTAGGAGCTGGAATATTGCATTGCTTCTGAAAGTGTGATCTGTCATTCACCTCTGGCAGAGTTACGGGGGCTGGGGGAGAGGGAACTTGTTAAAAATCTGTTTTCCTGTGCCTCTCTTCAAAATATCTTGTATTTTATTTTATTTTTTTAATTTTATTTTGTCGATATACAATGAGGTTGATTATTGTGGCCCATTACCGAAACCCCCCTCCCTCCTCCCTCTCCCCCCTCCCACCCAACAATGTCCTTTCTGTTTGCTTGTCGTATCAACTTCGAGGAATTGTAGTTGTTAAGTCTTCTTCTCCCCACCCCCCGTTTTTTTGTGTGTGTGTGTGTGAATTTATTTATTTATTTTTAGCTCACACCAATAAGTGAGAACATG
>NW_007734255.1:60524-64777 GCF_000696425.1 Galeopterus variegatus | reverse complement strand
AAGCTTTTCCTTTAAGAACAGGAAGCAGACAAGGATGCCCACTCTCACCACTCCTATTCAACATAGTGTTGGAAAATATCTTGTATTTTAGGCACAGGAATCTACTTTTTTACTAGGCTCCCTGGGTGATGTTAGTACCCACCAAATTTCAAGACCTCCTTAACTTCAGGAGAGAGACATGTTCCTTTTGCAGTCTGTCCTCTGCCTGCTTTATTGGTCTCATTGGCACTAAAGCTTGAGAACACTAAGGCTAAATAAATATTATTTGAATATGAATATTTGTAGCAATTGTCAGTAACAGCCTGCTTAAAATTTCTTCTTTTTTTTCTAAGCATAGCTTGGATTTTTTTTTTAGTAAGCTTCACTTTCTTCTGTCTTAACTTTGCATTTTGACTGAATTTCTTGACTTGAACTTTCTATATCAGAGATTTATAATAATGTCTTTCTTCTGTTGGTTTCAGTCAATTTATACAAGTTAAGCTGGCAGATGATTCTAGAAGTCTATTTTTTAAATGCCCAGACTTATATTTTTATTTATTTTTATTTTTATTTTAAAATTTTTATTGAATCAAAATTGATTATATTTTTATAGTTCAGCATTGAGATATGTTGATCAAATCAATATTACTAGCATATATATTGTCACAAATTGTAATTATTCTTTATGCCCCTTGTCCAATCCCGCCCCATCCCCCTTCCTCTCTCCCTCCCGCCTCTAATCACCCTAGATTTCCTCTCTTCCTTTGAAAGAATAATGATTACTCTGTTGATTTGCTGCCTAGATGATCTGTCCAATGCTGAGAGGTGTGATCAGGTCCCCAATATTATCATAGAGCAGATGTCTCTTCCATCACTATGAAATGGTCTCTGTGGAGACAGACATCCTCCTCCTTTCTTTATCTCTGCTGGTGACTCTCCTTGTGTCAACTCACTCCAGTGGCTGGTGGACAATCTGCGTGGTGGTTGTGGCGCCTAGCTGCCTTCACGGCAGCCATGGTTATCATGGTGGCTGTGGTGGGCCACCCACATGGAGGAGATGTTTTTGGCCTGCTCTGTGATGCTGGCTGTGTGCCTGGTTGTGGAGAGTGTCTGATCCCCGGTTTCATGCCCTGCGTCCCTGAGTAGGTCCCGAGGTGCTGGCACGGTGTGCCTGTTTGTGGGAGGGGATTGCAGTCCCCAGCTCCTTGCCCTGGGTCCCTAGGCATGCCCTGAGGCACTGGTGCAGTGTGCCTGGTTGTGGGAGGGGGTTTTGGTCCCCTTCTCTATGCCTTGGGTCCACGGCAGGCCCCAAGGCACTGGTGTGGTGTGCCTGGTGGTAGGAGGGGGATCCAGTCCCCTTCTCCATGCCCCAGGTCCCAGGGCAGGTCCCAAGGTGCTGGTGTGGGGTGCCTGATTGTGGGAGGGGGGTCTGGTCCCCTTCTCCATACTCCGGGTCCCAGTGTGGGCACCAAGGTGCTGGCATGGTGTGCGTGGTTGCGTGTGGGGTGTCCAGTCCCTGGCTTCATACCCCAGGTCCCCAGGCAGGCCCCAAGGTGCTGTCGTGGTGTGCCTGGTTGTGGGAAGGGGGTCCAGTCCCTGGCTGCTAGCCCCAGGTCCCCAGGCGGGCCCCTAGGCATTGGTGATATACCTGTATGTGGGAGTGGGGTCCAGTCCTTGGGTCCAATCTTGAAGTTCCTGGAGGTGCTGGTGGTGTGAGTGGTTGTGGGTGGGGGTCCTGCCCCTGCCTCCATGCCTCATGACCCCTGGTGGGCCCCAAGGCATTCACGGTGTGCCTGGGCCGGAACTAAGTTTTTGTCCTTTGCTTGCTTCTAACACAGGGGAACTTCCTGTGGGAACCAGTACTTGAGCTGTGTGGTTGAGTAAATTGCTGCTTTGCTGCTGTTTCTGTAGGGAAGGCTTTTTGTGCAGCTCAGGGCTTAACAGTTGACCCTATAAGTTCTTCTGGCTCCTGGGTTGTGTAGAAACTCTGATCTGGGCCTGAGTTTTTTTTAATTGAACTGCACCCCATGCAATTCTGCATTCCTGAGCAGTCTCCTCTGAGTGGTCCTGCGCTGACTGGGGGACGGATCGGCTGTCCTTGCTGTGTCCCAGGTTTCTCCTGGTGGGCCTGTCTCCCCCACTTTCCATTCTCCAAACACGTCCCATGGGACGGGCCCTGCACTGGTCCCCTGCCTTGACTCACCAGCCTCTGGATGGCTCCCCATTTTCAGCTGTTCTGGCTCCTCGCTCCTGTGTAGGTCCGTGGAACCCTGTTAGTGAGTGGCATTGCTATCCTGGGAGCCACCGACGCCCTCTTCTCCTCTGCTGCCTCCAAGTAACTCCATCTAAAGGGCACAGCTGCGGCTTCTGCCCGCTCCTGCTCCATGTGCTCCAGAATTAAAGCGGCCGCAGCCTGAAACACTGAGAGCAGTTTTTTCTTTCTCTCATTGTGGTTTCTTCCACCTTCATGAACTCTGTTGGTCTCTCCTCCTCTGCACCTGAGCTCCAGCGGCCCCAGCTTGGCTGATGTTACATTTTTATAGTTGTAAATTCGTTGATTTGTGGGAGAGAGTGACGCTGGGGACCATCTATTCTGCCATCTTGCCCAGAAGTCCCCAGACTTATTTTGAATGAAATTATCCTTGGTAATTATACTACCTTTAATTATTAATTTATCAGTCACAGATCAAATAAATGAATTTAATTGTAATTTGGAGCCCAACCTTTAATGGACAGGATTTAATGAGCAAGGTACTGTGGAAGATAGATTTATTGAGAGGTCAAATGATTCATGGGCCTCTCTGAATAGGAAATGCTGAAAGACAGCTAAGTGCAGCCTAAGCTAGAAATTGAGCATGGCTTTTTGTAGTAGAGTGACACCACCTATAACTATTTTTCTTGTGCTTTGGGGCACTCCTGTTTTTTTCCTTTTTCATTCTGTAGATGAACAAATTATTTGATCATCTCCTGTTTGTTTAGAGTGATGATCCCTCTCTCATACACTCATAGCACTATATCCTTTATCCCACTTACCACATTGTATTTTAATTAACTATTTGAACCAATAATTATTAAGTAATTTTCTGTCTCCTTAGGAAGCTCTTGGATGCAGGAACTGTGTCTTGTACCACCAATACCTACCCATTCTGACTGTTCTTGTGTAATCTAAATCCCTCAGTATGGTTCTAGCACATATTTTCTTCTTTTTCTTTTAGTACAGGTAGATAAGATAATCTTATTTATTTTGGTATCTTGGAGACTGATGGGTCCTCTGCTTACCTTATAGACCCAGTGGCCAACCTTTTGAATAATGTTATGCTCCTCTAAGTCTTTTCTCCTTTCCTTAAATATTGTATTTTAGGAAACTGCACCATTGCTTTGTCTCCAAGACTTTGATCATTGATGATAATGAGTATAATGTATTTTTTTGAGATACCTTTTAAATTAGTATTTGTTCATATTTGTCTACCTGTTATAGTGAAAAATAGCCCTGTACTTGGAGCAAAACATTTTAGGTTTGAGTCCTGCTTTCATTTGACAGATTTGTGACCTTGGACACAAATTTGATTTTCACTTCCCTCATCTGCAAAATGGGGGTGATAATTCCTACCTGTGTCATACTGAAGATCAAATGACTTAATATACCAAAGCATTGTATAAATGTAACGTGTTATCATAATCTTCACCCTCATCCCTGAAATAAAGTTTTTAGAGATGAAAGATCAATTAATTAATTCAAGACTTGGAATTGGGTTTTGGTTTTTCTCTTTTTGGCTGAAGTGTTCACAAGTTAGTGTAGTTATTTATAGATGAATACCGTGTCACCTATAATGTCTACTCGGTAATGAATCTGCTATTCCCCATTCTAGAGGAAATTGATGTGTTAGTACTTATGTCATTTCTGCTGAGAAGCTTTGTTTTCAGATAGATTCTGGTTCAACTTCAGGCTATGCCATTTACTACTTGTATGAATTTGGAAAATTATTGGTTGAACCTCAGTTTCCTCACTGGTAAATGGGATTAATAATGATAATAAAAACACCTACCTTACAGGGTTGGTGAAAAGAATAAATGAGACAATCTGTGATAAAGTGTCCAGCATACAGCATAAAGCCTGGGATATTGTATATGATTGATAAATAAGCAGTAATGATAATCATAGTCAGTATAGAGCATGGTGATGGTTAACACTTACGGAATATTTGCTGTGTGTCAGGAATGATGCCAATGGCTTTAATGTACGTCATCTCATTTAATCTTACAAAATCTTAAGA
>NW_007734255.1:52490-59524 GCF_000696425.1 Galeopterus variegatus | reverse complement strand
CATCAGACCTAGCTCATCGATCTAAGTAAACACATCAGACCAAGCTCATCGATCTATGTAAAATCATCGGACAGAGGTAATTGATCTAAGTAATCTCATCAGACCATGCTCATCGATCTAAGAAAACTCATCATACTAAGCTCATTGATCTAACTAAACTGCTGTACCGTACATCCGCCTTGCGCGTACAGCAGTTTGGAAAATTATTGGTTGAACCTCAGTTTCCTCACTGGTAAATGGGATTAATAATGATAATAAAAACACCTACCTTACAGGGTTGGTGAAAAGAATAAATGAGACAATCTGTGATAAAGTGTCCAGCATACAGCATAAAGCCTGGGATATTGTATATGATTGATAAATAAGCAGTAATGATAATCATAGTCAGTATAGAGCATGGTGATGGTTAACACTTACGGAATATTTGCTGTGTGTCAGGAATGATGCCAATGGCTTTAATGTACGTCATCTCATTTAATCTTACAAAATCTTAAGAGGTATTTGTAGATATTACTCCTATCTATTTTATAGATAAAGAATCTGAAGTTTAGAGAGGTTATAACTTGCCCAAATTATGTAGCTAGTTCTGCCTGAATTCAGCGCCATGATTTTTATTATTAATTAAGCTGTTCATTCCTGTTGGAAATGTATCATATGTCAACAGTAATTATACATTCTGTGATGCTATGAAGTTGATAAATAGTATCTGTCTTAGAGATTGGAAAGAATGTACAGATAAGAGTTAATCTATAAAACCCTCCCTGGTAATTTGGTATCTAGTCCAATACTTTCGATATTTCAGTTGAAGTTATGTGCTTTTGTGTTTTCTTCAGTATCTTTAAAAAATTCTTGTGAGTGGTATTTGTTATAATTGTGAAAAAATAGTAGATTTTGAAAATATGAAACATTATTTGGAATTAATCACAGAATTACTTGGATTGCATTGAAATTTGCTTTCCTTTTGCCAAAGGCCCAAAACAGCAGAATGGATGAGAGGCAGGGAGAGAGAGAAAAAGATAGAGATACTGATTATTTTGTAATTTTCTGTGAATGCTCATTGCTGGTAATTTTTTTTTTTTCCCTGTACTGTGCTATCTTAATTGTTCCATGATCTAGTAAGAAAGCTGATGTGAGAGCCACAGTTGTATCAGAGAACATAATTACATAATTACACAGCGCTCTCATCCCTTAAATAGTCCCTTAGGCCTTTAGGTCAGCAATAGAGATAACTTAGTGGTCGTTCTTCCAAGGAAGTTCTTTAGTTTTCAGTTTTAGAGAAATAAGTCTTTGTATTTGCATGCAACAGTGCTTTTGGTAAATGTTGTGTATGTATTTAAGGGGAAGAATAGGGTACATCTGGGGGCTCAAGTAAGTATTATGGTACTTACTCAGATAAGTACTTGTATTTTTTTTTTTTTTTTGGTGCTGGCCAATACAGGGATCCAAACCCTTGACCTAGTACTTGTACTTTGATGTTAGTCTTAAAACATATTTTCATGCTGTGAATCATAACTTGAGATAAACTGTTACTCTGAGTGTTTTACTGGTTGTTCTTTTCATTGCCATTTTAGTATGACTCATTATGTAATGCTCTTTAATGTTTTGCTTGAATTAATGTGAATGTTTTATGAGAATACCAGCTTTCAAGGATTTATCAGCAGCTTAATTCTTAGTTTAATGTTCAGGCACCACTGAGGTACACATACCATCAAGGGGGAAATCTGCTTTGATTGCCTTAACTTCGGCAGCTTAAAAAGGAACATTAACAAAAAAAAAGTTAACTGGGTACAGTAGAAAGTTAGTTTTGTTGTGAGCAGTAAATCCTTTCTAAGTCTGCAACTGGTTTTGTTTAGGTTCAAGAGAGGCAGGGAGATCAACCTGATGATGTAAGGGTGTATGGTTTGTCAGAAGAACCCTGAAATTTGGGTTAACTAGTTTCATCCCCTCGGGAAATCTACGTACAACTGTAGACTTTTGGGAATCGTAGAGGTTCTCTGGTCCGTCCTTGTCTGTGGTGCACTGTTTTCCCCTCTTTCCCTGACTGGTGGTTTTCCAGGCTCTTATTAGACATTTCCACTACTCAGAAGTGTATGGTTTGATTTCCTTGTATCTGAAATTGGAGTAATTCTTGTTTTTCACTGTATCCTAAGTTTATTGTGTTTATAGTGTTTATAAAACTTACGGAACTTGTTACCTTAATTTTATTGGCAGAAATTATATGTCTGTTAGTCCAGGTGCTGGCCACTTCTTTAGAAGAAAACACTGTATCGAGATTGAGTAGCTGTTTATCCATTGGTGTGTGAGGGGATGGGTACTGGTACCTCTGAGTGAGGGTGTGAAGCTGCTAATCTGAGGTGTGGGAGAGGGCTTGCACTTGGCCCTGATGTAGGCCAGGAAAGGGGATGGGGTGACTTCTATCAGCCACTGTAGCTGTGGAAAAAAAGTCTAGGGGATAAAATAGCAGTTTGTATCACACGGATACTTATGTGTGTGATGGATATAGATACATGAAGAATCAATGTATAGAGGTGATAAGAAGTATTGGCATAGGCATCTGTAACACTGAGGATCATGTCAGTAAAGAGGACTGCGGTGGCTTTCCATGTGACACCCTTGGTGATATCATTAGTCTAAAGGAATATGCCCTGGGTTGACCCAACATTTTACCTTTCGTGGCAAACTGAGGGTTACTTTGATGATAGAAGTTATGGAATTTTTTTGAGCTCTTGTATTAGGGTTTTCCAGAGACACAGAACCAATGGGATATATATATATATGTGAGATTTATTATTTATTGAAAGGAATCGGCTTATACATTATGGAGGCTGAGAAGTCTCACATTTTGCCTCCTGCAAGCTAGAAATATGGGAAAGTTGGCGGTATAAATTCCAGTCTGAGTCCAAAGGTCTAAGAACCAAGAACACTGGTGGTGTAAGTCCCAGTCCAAGGGCAAGGGAAGACTGATAGCTGACGTAGTCAGAGAGAGAATTCAACTTTTCTCCACCTTTTTGTTCTATCTGGGCCCTCAGTAGGTTGGATGATGTCCACCCACAGTGGGGAGGGCAGTTTATTTTACTCAGTCCATCAATTCAAATGATACTCTCTTCTAGAAACACCCTCACAGACATACCAAAAAATAATTTTTAACCAGATATCTGGGCATCCTATGGCCCAGTCAAGCTTACACATAAAATTAAACATCACAGCCACACAGAAGGAAGATGGCATATTGGAATGAAGGTATTTGGAGCAGATTTATTACATTCATAGCCTATGTGTCTCACTCTTAAAGCTGAGATCTAAAGAGATCTTTTGAAAAAGAGGTTACCTGGATTGTATTGAGATTTGCTTTCATTTTATCAGAGAGGCCCAAAATAGCATAGTGTAATTGAGGCGGGGGGATTGATTACTGTGTTTTCTGTGGATGCTCACTGCTGGTAAAATTTATTTTTGCTGCACAGTGACATCTTGTAAGAAAGCCGATGTAAGAGCCACAGTTAGTTGTATCAGACAGCATAGTTCTACCCCTTCCCATTTCTCTTAAAATAGGACCTAGGTATGTCTGAATAGATAGGTGTTTATTAGTCTCACTTTGCTAAGGTTTTTGAAACATTTTGATCCAGTAAAAGACATTGATAGTTGTTGAAATTAATTGATGAGTACATGAGGGTGTGTTATACTTTACTTCTTTGTATGTTTTTTTTTTTTTTCCTTTTTGTCTTTTTTACTGACCAGTAACGGGATCGCAACCCTCGGTGTTGCTCCCACACTGCGCTCAGCCAGTGAGTGGGAACCGGTCTCCACATGGGATCTGAACCCTCGGCGGGAGCGCCGCCGCACTCCCAAGCGGCGCACTCTCCAGTGCGCCACCGGGCAGGCCCTGTATGTTTTAATGTGTTATCGACCCCTCGGCGGGAGCGCCGCCGCGCTCCCAAGCGGCGCACTCTCCAGTGCGCCACCGGGCAGGCCCTGTATGTTTTAATGTGTTATCATAGAAAATGTTTAATTAAAAGTACTTTAAACATCTGTGACAGAAAATCTTATGTGGAACCTCAGGGGCTAAACTTCTAATTCTAAAAAAAATGAAAGACAGGATCATTTCCTTTCTTTGGTACTGGTTAACACCAAACTCAAGGGTTTGGATCCCCATACTGGCCATCCTCCAAAAAAACAGAAAAAGAAAGACGCTGCTCTAAATATACTGCAAATGATTGAATTATATATTTCAGATGGATTACTTTTGTGGTATGCAAATTATATATTCATAAAGCTGTTATAAAAACTAAGTAAATAGGGGCCGGCCCGGTGGCGCACTGGATAGTGCGCCGCTTGGGAAGCGCGGCGGCACTCCCGCCCGAGGGTTCGGATCCCACATACGGACCAGTTCCCGCTCACTGGCTGAGCGAGGCGCGGGAGCAACGCCGAGGGTTGCGATCCCGTTGCCGGACATGGAAAAAGACAAAAAAAAAAAAAAAAAACTAAGTAAATACATGCATAAATAAGGCTTGAACTTTTTTTTAGTAACAGTTAAAAGTGTATATGCTCAAGAGGACTGAGTCCAAACAAGGGTCATGGATAGTAGTTCCTGACCCACCTGACACTAAACAATTTATTCAGCATTTATTGCAATATTTTTTGAAAGCCGTCTACCTGTCAGCTGCTGTTCTAGGTACTGAAGGTATAGCAGGGAACAAAACAGATAAAAATCCTTGACATACACACAAAAAAATCAGACAAAATTCTTGACACATGCCAAGGTCATTACATGAATTATTACACCTAATCTACAGTGCCTACTACAGAGTGGTATACCCTCGACAAATGTGTGTTATATGAACAACCCTATAAGGTAAGTGCTATTTTTATCCCCATTTGACAGTTGAGGAGACTGAGGCTTAAAAGAATTACTTGACTGATGGAGTTTGGATGTGTTGTCCCCTCCAAAACTCATGTGGAAATTTGATCTTCATTGTGGCAGTGTTGGAAACTGATTGAGTCATGTGGGCAGATCCCTCATGAATGGATTAATGCTCTCCCTGGGGAAGGGGGGATTAATGAGTGAGTTCTCGCTCTATTAGTTCCCGCGAGAGCTCGTTACATGAAAAGACCCTGGCACTTACTTTCTCTCGTTTGCTTCCTCTTGCTTGCTTCCTGTCGCCATGTGATCTGCTTGTACCTGCCGGCTGCCTGCCACTTTCCGCCATGAGTAGAAGCAGCCTGAGGCCCATGCCAGATGCAGCTGTCCCAGAATCGTAAGCCAAATAAGCCTCTCTTCTTTATAAATTACCCAGTCTCAGGTAATTCTGTTATAGCAACACAAAACGGACTAAAACATTGATCAAGGTCACACAGTTGTTGGTGACAGAGATGAATCTTAAACCCAGGGCACTTTGCCCTCAAGCCGAGGCTATGAACCATGATCCTGTACTGCCTCCAGGATAGAGGACAAGTGTGAATATGTTTGATTACTTGTGCGTACATAGACATGTACTTTCTCACCCACTGACACTTTTTTATAGAGTGTCCTTAGTATTTAGTTGTACTTTAGGTGAATGTCCTGAAATGCAATTAAATTAAATGTCCTGTCATTTAAAGCATCAGTTGTAGAAACTCTTACTGTGGTTTAGGTTAGTTTATTTTTCTTGTTTTAAATTGTTCTGGTCTTAGTCTTAATCCCTGTCATAATGTTTGGTAAAATATGACCATATTCTCAAAGTAGGTCTTCAACAGATATTTGTTAGAATGAAAAACTGTGAAATCTTAGATGCTGATCTTCTCAGTCATCTTTGTCCTTAGATACATATGTATTTCTTAGGTTTCCTGAGACTAAGTTATATATTTTTTTCTGGTTCTTTGATATTTAATAATTGGTTGTCTTAGTACCAATAGTTTAGATGCAGGTGGTTTTTGTGTTGTACTACAATTATAGTCTTCTATAAATTAAAGATCCATTATGAGTATATGGGGGAAAACTTATCTCAGTTAAGCAATAAATAACTCCACATTAGAAAGGCAATATATGGCTCAGAGGAGAAATCCTGGGCTTTGGAGTCAGATAGAGATGGACTTAAATTCTAACTTTTCCAGTTCTTCTGTGACCTTCATTAAGTTGCATACATTTCATAAGCTTTAATTTTCTCTTTTATAAAAAGGGTTCTGTAATATAAATTACTAATAATAACTATCTGATCGAATGTTTACTATATGTAAAACAAAGAATAATCACACAGTAAGTTTAGATAAACCTGCCAGTAGGTCACACAGTCATTAAGGGTGAGTGTAAACCCAGATGTACCCCCAGGTCTGCCTAAATGTAAACCTTGTGCCTGCTTTCTGGTAGGTATGCCATAAATAATAGTTCTCTTCTAACCTGTATTAGTCTGTTGCTGTTGCTTATTACAGAATACCTGAAACTGGGTAATTTATAAAGAAATGAAATTTATCTCTTACAGTTTCAGAGACTGGGAAGTCCAAAATCCAGAGAACACATCTGGTTAGATCCTTTTTATTGGTTGTGACTCTCCACAGCAACACAGGGTATCACATGGTGAGAATGGGCTGAGCAAAAGTGAAGTTTCTCACTCACTCTCCTTGAAAGCCATCATAACCATGGCCATGACCACCCATTAAATCATCAATGGATTAATCCACTCGTGAGGGTAAAGTCCTCACAATCTGATCGCTTCTTAAAGGCACTACCTTTCAGTTACCATGATGGGATTTCCCACCCTCTTAATACTGTTACAATGGAGGTTAAGTCTCCAATACATGAGCTTTTGGGGGACACATTTAATCCATAGCAAACCTTTTCTTCAGGGAGTTTCTCTAAGTTTCAAAAAGAGCATTAGAATATAGTCATGTTAAGAGGTGACTTTAAAAAAAAATTTTAACTTCTCAATATACATTGTAGTTGATTTTCATGTCCCTTTATCTGTTCCTTTCCCCCCACCTCTCTCACCCTTCCCTCTCCCCTACATCATATCTGTTCGCTTGTCTTAACAAGTTCAAGGAATTGTTGTGATTGTTGTGTCTTC
>NW_007734255.1:33797-51452 GCF_000696425.1 Galeopterus variegatus | reverse complement strand
ATCCTAGCTCCAAGGCTCAGATTCTTCCCCTTCTTGCTACTTGACTGAATTACCCTCATACAGCAGCAACTTCTTGGAAAGGGGGTTTGGGAAAAGAGAAATGGGAGATAATGGGAAGGAAGGGGGAGAATGATCTGCAGACATCCCCCCCGTCTCCTCTGTCTCCCCTTTTCCCTCCATTAACCTCAAAGAGTTGCTGGGCTCTGCCCTAAAGTTTAGAATCCTCTATACATGTTAGAGACTAAAAAAAGAAAAACCCAATGCCTACATTTTATAATTCTATACATAGAATTTAGTTTTGATGTTAATAATTGTTTAGTATCAACTTTTAAAGAGAGTCGTCAAGCCTCATTACTCCCGAATTTCTGTAGGAACTGTGTAAAACAAAATGTATCTCTTATCTGTTGGAGGGGGGGGACTTAGACTTCAATGTTTAGGTAAAAGCATCCTCATGTAGAATTAGAATATTTTGAATTCCATTCCAATTAATTTATTTAGATGCTAACTATAATTAGGCATGTATTAGATTAAGTTAAATATAAGTCTTTGTAATTTTGCTTACCAAAAGGTATGGTGGATTTAAATGGCCCTACAGATTTGTTTTGTTTTGTTTTGTTTTGCATAGTTTCATCTTTAGAGGTGGAGTGTTTGAAGAACATGGCTTAGGTGTGTGGCAGCAGTCAGCTTCCACAGATTTAGGCAACACAGGCAAATTTACTCAACCTTATGGGAATGCTGGACAACCACAGGTTTCCCTCAAGAGGCAGAGCCTCCGTCTCTAAAACTTACCCCACAGAGGGGCAGCACGTGGTCCAGAAGGTCTTCAGGCAGAATCTAAGACATGAATGGATGAAACTCTGAAGGGATTGAGCCAAGCATGTTCATTTGCTTCTCCCAAACTCAACAATCAGATATGTCATAAATGGATTTTGGATTGCNACAATCTGATCGCTTCTTAAAGGCACTACCTTTCAGTTACCATGATGGGATTTCCCACCCTCTTAATACTGTTACAATGGAGGTTAAGTCTCCAATACATGAGCTTTTGGGGGACACATTTAATCCATAGCAAACCTTTTCTTCAGGGAGTTTCTCTAAGTTTCAAAAAGAGCATTAGAATATAGTCATGTTAAGAGGTGACTTTAAAAAAAAATTTTAACTTCTCAATATACATTGTAGTTGATTTTCATGTCCCTTTATCTGTTCCTTTCCCCCCACCTCTCTCACCCTTCCCTCTCCCCTACATCATATCTGTTCGCTTGTCTTAACAAGTTCAAGGAATTGTTGTGATTGTTGTGTCTTCTCCCCCTCCCATATTTGTTTATTTATTTATTTATTTATTTTTAGCTCCCACATATAAGTGAGAACATGCGGTATTTCCCTTTCTGTACCGGGCTTATCTCACTTAATATAATTTTCTCTAAGTCCATCCATATTGCTGTGAATGGAGTATTTAACTTTTTTTTAAATAGCAGAGTAGTATTCTATTGTGTAGATATGCCAAAGTTTTCTTATCCACTCATCTGATGATGGACATTTGGGCTGGTTCCAACTCTTGGCTATTGTAAATAGTGCTGCAGTAAACATGGGAGAACAGGTATCCCTTCGACATGATGATTTCCATTCCTCTGGGTATATTCCCAGCAGTGGGATAGCTGGGTCATATGGTAGATCTATCTGTAATTGTTTGAGGAACCTCCATACCATTTTCCATAAAGCCTCCACCATTGTGCAGTCCCACTAACTGTATGAGAGTTCCTCTTTCTCCGCAACCTTGTCAGCATTTATCATTCTTAAGAGATGATTTTAGAACATGTTTTTTTTTTTTTTAAACAATATGGTACCTGTTGGAGAAAACTATTTTAGTTAATTTAGTATCAATAAGACT
The DNA here is from genome assembly GCF_000696425.1 of Galeopterus variegatus. Taxonomy (NCBI): domain Eukaryota; kingdom Metazoa; phylum Chordata; class Mammalia; order Dermoptera; family Cynocephalidae; genus Galeopterus; species Galeopterus variegatus. The sequence goes on along the minus strand of NW_007734255.1, from coordinate 49,564 downwards.
AAATTCTAATTTCAAAACCGAATAAGGAAAAATAACATCCATAAACTAAGAAAACTCTGAGTAGAATTTAAGAGGAACCGTGCAAGATCATTTTTATAAACAGCTTGAATTTCAGAAAGAGAAATGAGGTTTAAGTGTATTAGTAATTAACCATATTTTAACATTGGTCTAGATTTAAACAAGAAAATCTGTTTCAATTTGTGACAGAGATGTCTTTAAATGTAAGGGCTTGTATTAATGTTGTTTTTAATAGAGAAGCCTGACTAGTTGGAACAGTTTCTTTTTGTAATCCCTCTTTTTAAAAACTTGCTGAGCTGGAGTGTTCCAGAGACAAGCTGTCTTTTGTAGCTATTTGTAGCATATTTGAGAATTGAATAGTCAAGAGTTTTGTGTCTTACTGATGTGTCTGTTTTTACATGTAGTGTTCAGTCAAATGCCACGTTGAAAAGCTTATGTGCAAAAAATAAAAAATAAAGAGTTGTTTTCTTCTGTGCATTTGCATGGGGAGAGGGAGAAATAGGCTTTTTGTCCTTAGTGTAGAAACAAGGACATTGTGCAAATCAAGTGTATTTTAGGTGAATCTTGAAATTCATTGTAAATTGAAACTGTTCACGTAGGTTGAAAACAGCACCTTGGTTCAGTACTTGAATTGAAGATATAAATGCCCTTTTGCTTAGGTCACTAAGCAAGTTAAATATTACCCCTTTTTTAGTGCTTTAGTTGGGTAGCAGAGCATAGTGGTTTAGAGACTTGTTGCTGAAAGTGTGGTCTATGGACCAGTAGCATCGGTATAACTAGATGCTTTTTGGAAATGTAAAATCTCAGGCCCACCCTTGACCTACTTAATCAGAGTCTACATTTTAACATGATCTCTAGGCAATCTGTATGCATATTAAGGTCCGAGAAGCATGGACTGAACGTGAGATATGCAGCCAGACTACCTGAGTTTAAATCCTGAATCTGAACTAATTCTGTGATATTGGGCAGGGTTTTTTTTTTTTTTTTAACTTCTTACATCTCAGTTTCCTTATCTGTGAAACAGGGATAATGATGGTACATGTGCAAGTCTTAGAGAACTGTAGTTCACAGGAAGTGCTCCATTAGATTAAAGATGAAGGGTACACTATATATAGTAGATGTGTAATTATAGAATAAAATGCTCATATCAATTAAAATGAACTTCACTATTAATTTGTTGGTAAAGTAAAAAAAATTAGCTTTAGGGTCACATACTAGCATTATCTTTTTGAATCGTATTTCTGAATTACCTGTTATAGAATAACAAAGTGAAATCTAGATAACCTGTGGCCTTTGTTTTGAGTGTGAATAAAAGCAATTTAAGCTATTGCTTCAAAGTAAAAACTTTTAATGTATCATAAATCACTGCAAAGTTGTAGTTGAGAATTTGACCATTTTTGCCAAAAGTACCACAGGCAGCACCTTAGTTTATCAGATAGCAAAAGCAGGACCAATTTTCTTAGTTCTTTCTTACCAATCCTAGCTCCAAGGCTCAGATTCTTCCCCTTCTTGCTACTTGACTGAATTACCCTCATACAGCAGCAACTTCTTGGAAAGGGGGTTTGGGAAAAGAGAAATGGGAGATAATGGGAAGGAAGGGGGAGAATGATCTGCAGACATCCCCCCCGTCTCCTCTGTCTCCCCTTTTCCCTCCATTAACCTCAAAGAGTTGCTGGGCTCTGCCCTAAAGTTTAGAATCCTCTATACATGTTAGAGACTAAAAAAAGAAAAACCCAATGCCTACATTTTATAATTCTATACATAGAATTTAGTTTTGATGTTAATAATTGTTTAGTATCAACTTTTAAAGAGAGTCGTCAAGCCTCATTACTCCCGAATTTCTGTAGGAACTGTGTAAAACAAAATGTATCTCTTATCTGTTGGAGGGGGGGGACTTAGACTTCAATGTTTAGGTAAAAGCATCCTCATGTAGAATTAGAATATTTTGAATTCCATTCCAATTAATTTATTTAGATGCTAACTATAATTAGGCATGTATTAGATTAAGTTAAATATAAGTCTTTGTAATTTTGCTTACCAAAAGGTATGGTGGATTTAAATGGCCCTACAGATTTGTTTTGTTTTGTTTTGTTTTGCATAGTTTCATCTTTAGAGGTGGAGTGTTTGAAGAACATGGCTTAGGTGTGTGGCAGCAGTCAGCTTCCACAGATTTAGGCAACACAGGCAAATTTACTCAACCTTATGGGAATGCTGGACAACCACAGGTTTCCCTCAAGAGGCGGAGCCTCCGTCTCTAAAACTTACCCCACAGAGGGGCAGCACGTGGTCCAGAAGGTCTTCAGGCAGAATCTAAGACATGAATGGGTGAAACTCTGAAGGGATTGAGCCAAGTATGTTCATTTGCTTCTCCCAAACTCAACAATCAGATATGTCATAAATGGATTTTGGATTGCCAGTGCATAGGGTTTGTCTGCTGCGGGAGGGGGGCAATTTTAGTATATAGTAATGTTTTTCAAACCTTATAAGGCCTATTAGAAAGTTAGTAATATTCCGGGCCGGCCCGGTGGCGCACTGCTACAGTGCGCCGCTTGGGAGTGTGGCGGCGCTCCCGCCGAGGGTTCGGATCCCATGTGGAGACTGGTTCCTGCTCACTGGCTGAGCGCGGTGCGGGCGCAACACCGAGGGTTGCGATTCCGTTGCCGGTCCCCGGTACGGGCGCGACACCGAAGGTTGCGATCCCGTTACCGGTCAGTAAAAAAGACAAAAAGGAAAAAAAAATGTATATAATGAAATAAATAATACCATAATCAGATTTACTCAAAATATATTCTGAACCCAAACTGCTAAAGTACTTGTTTCCAAGATGTAAAACCAGTTAGATTTAGTTTAGTAGTGTTCCTTATTGCCATAACTTAAGCCATGTAAGAACATAAACTAAAAAATTAAGAAACATACCAAATAAGGGAAAGAAAAAGATTCCTCAGAGAAGACCAATTGACCGGAAATGTCTTGTGTGATACTTTGACAATGATCCAGTTGTAGAAAGCATGGAAAATCTTTAAAGGGAACCATGTCATTCTTTACATTCAATTAAACATCAAGTCCTGTCAGCTATTCTTTCAAATACATCCTGAATTTCTACATTTTTATTTTCACTGCAGCCAACTTCATCCAACCTAACACGTGCACGCATACACACATGTGTGCATATATGCACATACATATATACATGCACATGTATGTGTGTGTTTTTAAAAGAAGTGGTCCAACAAAACTGCATGTGCTATATTTGGGTTTTAGAGAAGTAAACTTAAAACAATGTATTCTCTTCTGTCCCAGACTTTGGGATTTATCTTAGAGCAGTAAGCAGGGAGCATTAAGACACGTGGGAATGGATTAAATAAACAAACAAACAAACAAATACACACAGGGATGGATACGTCATCAAAGAAAAGCGAACCCACTGCGTACAATGTTCTCTGTTAGTTTTATCCAGTGTGGAGAAACCATGATTTTAGTTTTTAGGTCAGAAATGTCAGCTGTACGTCATGCACGGTGGTACTACTTTTTTTTTCCTGAACAAACTTGGCTAATCTGTGGTATTTTTCCCCACCATGCCTGGAATTGGCCTCATAATCTTTCTTAATACCTTTCTCCTCCTAGTAGGCCATTATCAGCTGATCATTGTTGGAATATAATGTGAAACCCACTTTAACTTATAAGTGAGGACCCTCAGCAGTCTCATATCTTCCAAGCTTCACTTACCAATTATTATTCTCAAATCTTTATCTCTCTGATGACAGGTATGATGGCTGGACTCAAGCTCTAGATTCTCTTCTCTGTAGTGGGCAGCAGATAAGATCTCTGGTCAGTTCTTTTAGCTTTAGCTGGGCTGCTTTCAGTCTGCCCTATACATGCGTAGTTTCAGGATCAGCCAGAAATTTGGATAGAGTTTATATTTAGAATTTGGGCACATTCTCCCTCTGTGGGTCTCTCCTTTCTTGGTTTTACCCCTTCAGTTTCTAACTTCTGTGCTTATCTCAAACTCTGGTTCTTCAAGCCAGTAAAACTGCAACTTTTATTCTAGTTTTAGCTGCCCTGCATAGTGCAGACTGGGGCCTGCTGTCAGAATGATGGTCATTCTACAATAACAACAACAAAGCTGGAAATTCACTCAGTACCATTCCCTTCTTCCAAGACTTACCCCAATTCTACTACCCCTGTTCTCCCCTTCTGTAAGCTTCTCTCTGCTTTTGGTTACTTTCCAGTGCCTTCAGGTAGTTTTTTTAAAATTTTGCCTACAGTTTATAGTTGCTTTCTGCAGGAGGGTTGAGCTATATAGGAGTTATTACCCATGACTTTTTTTTTTTTTTTTTTTTTGAATTGCGGTGTAACTACTATACCATAAAATTTATTCCTTTAAAGTGTACAATTCAGTGGGTTTTAGTATATTCACAAAATTGTGCAACCATCACCACTATCTCCCTCTCTCTCTCTCTCTTTTTTTTTTTTGGCAGCTAGCAGGTACGGAGATTGAATCCTGGACCTTGGTGTTATCAACACCACACTTTAACCAGCTGAGTGAACTGGCCAGCCCTACCATCACCAGTGTCTAATTCTAGAACATTTAAATCAACCCCCAAAGAAATTCTGTACCCATTAGCAGTTATTCTCTAACCCTCCCTGTTCCCTAGTCCCTGGCAGCCAGTAGTCTACATTCTTTCTCTATGGATTTGCTTATTCTAGATGTTCTATATAAATGGAGTTCTATAACAGTTAGCCTTTTGCGTCTGGCTTCTTTCCCTTAGCATAATGTTTTCAGGGTGCATTCATGTGGTAGCATGTGTCAGTACTTTGTTCCTGTTTATAGCTGAATAATATTCCATATCATGGCTAGTCCACATTTTGTTTATCCATTCATCAGTTGATGGGCATTTGAGTTATTTTTACCTTTGGCTATTGTGAATAATGCTGCTATGGACATTTATGTGAAGTTTGTGTGTGTGTGTGTGTGTGTATGTGTGTATAGAGTTGTTTTCAATTCTTGGGAATCCCTGACTTTTAAACCTCTGTCTGTATTCCGTATACCTCTCCTGAGCTGCAGACTCATATCTCCACTTACCTACTGGACACCTCTTCTCGGGTGGCTCATGGACATCTAAAACTTAGTCTGAAATTCAGGTCATTATCATTTTCCTCAAACCCGTACCTCCTTGTTTCTTTTCTCAACTGTTCAAGCTAGAAGCCTAGATACCATCTTCTTCTTCCCTCTCCAATATCCAGCATACCCAGTCCTTACCACGTTCTCATGGTTCCTTTTCATAAATAATTCTTCAATCTCCTACTTTGCTCCGTTCCCACTGCTGCTTGCTTCCTTCAGCTCTCATGATCATCTCTTCCTTCATCACTGCACAGCCTCTTCACTGGTCTTCCTGCCTTCATTCCTGCTTCCTCCACTTTTTTCCTACTTCTAGAGTGATCTTTCTTAAAACAAAAATCTGATCATGCCGCTCCCTTGCTTTCAACCTCTTCTGTAGTTTTCCATTGCTCTTGGGATAATTTACAAGGCAAATCTGCTGTCTGTTTACCTTTCCAGTTGCATCTGTTGGCCCTCTTTCCCCAACTTCTGTACTCCAGCCAAATTGAATTACTTGCGGGTCCGTAAGTGGTTCATGCTTTTTCTTGCCGCTGGCTTTCACACGTACTGTTCTTTTTGCCTCTTTCCTCCCCAGTCCTACACCTTTTGCCTGGCTGATTTCTATTTATCCTTCATGTTTCCACTTCCATCTCACTTCTTCCAGCAGCCTTCTCGTACCCTTGTTACCTGGGTTAAGTGCTCTTGCTGGGTGCTTTCATAGCATCGTATATTCCTCTCATCGTAGCACACTTTGCATTGTATTGGGATTTCTCATTCCTTTACCTGTGTCTTCTATCATACTGTGAACTTCATTTTCTTTTTTGGCATCTGGCTGGTATGGGGATCTGAACCCCTGACCTTGGTGTTACAAGGCTGTGCTCTAACCAACTGACCTAAACTGGCCAGCCGCCACACACTGTGAACTTCATGTGGAAGTATGTCCATTTTTCTGTTAGAGGAATTCTTATCGCTTAGTGTAGGGACTGGCCTAGTAGAAATATTTGAATAAAGAAATGAATAAAATATTGACAGGGATGTAGATTATTAGTTTAATCAGTAAATATTTGGTAAATGCCCACTATGTGCTAAGAACTATGGGGCATATTGGGAAGATGTAAGAGAATGAAATGGTTGGAGTTGGTGATCATAATAAAAACATGACTTAATTAGAGGATTTTCTAACCATTCTATAAGTTTGCCTAGGACTTAGTGGTATTTATGAATTAAGTTCTTTTCAGCTCTGAATGTCTTTGAAATGTTTTAAATCGCCCAGGTCATAGGAATTGAGAGATGAAGACAGATATGTGACTGTCTTTAAGCTGAGCAGTATCGCTGGTGCATAAGAAAGCGTCTGAACTCAGTTATCTCTTGGGGAATAACCCTGCTATAATGAAAGGATATGTTTGCTCATTGGACTTATCCTTTGCATACAGTTGTATCTTTTGAAGACCAGCGTATGACTAACTCCTTTGCAAAGAAAGACATTTTTTTGGATTTGGGCTACAGCAGCTGGATTATCTTTGTGACTCCTTCTGCCTCTTTCCTCTTTTGTTCTTTTATGTGTTTTACTAGAGTTTCTGTCATTTACATTACATAGGTCTGCTTTTTGCTACTATTTCTGTCTGGGCTCTCTGCCTTCTTTTGCCAACTCTACATTGCTTGTACATGTGCATTTATTTCAGTCAAGAAGTATTTACTGAGCAGTGTTTCAGGTATGCTGCTCGGTATGGGTAATTAATTGGATAGGACAGGCCAGGGGCGACCCCAAAGTGAGAAGAGATTAGGTTTGGGGACTGAGCCTAAGGGAGCGTTATGTGGTTAAAAGTTAGAAAAGGGGGGCCGGCCCGGTGGCGCACTCGGTAGAGTGCGGTGCTTGGGAGTGGGCGGCGCTCCCGCCGAGGGTTCGGATCCCATATGGAGATCGGTCCGCTCACTGGTTGAGCGCGGTGCGGGCGCGACACCGAGGGTTGCGATCCCGTTGCCGGTCGCGGTGCGGGCGTGACACCGAGGGTTGCGATCCCGTTACTGGTCACGAAAAAAGACAAAAAGGAAAAAAAAAAAAACTTAGAAAAGGAAGAGAGCCAGTGAGAGCCATACAGGAAGAACATAATGAGATGGTCATAGCTGCCAGAAGAAGATAGAGCTTTAAGAAAGAGGAGGTGTTTATACCTTTTGGAGAAATCAAGTAACATGAGAATAAAAAGAGACTTCCATTTTGGATTTGAAATCTAAAGGCTATTGGTGATGTGCAGGGAAACAATTTCATAGATTTATGGTGGGGGTTCAATGGGGGGCCTGGGAAAGTGGTCAGGTTTGGTAAAGATACAGGGGAAGTCTGAAAGCAGTGGGGAGACATTTTGAGAATTCATGCTGGTTGACTTCCTTTCTTGATATAGCATCAGGAGGCAAGCAGGTAAGGTTACAGTTATACATTTAAAGGGAACAGAAAAGTTTAGAAAACAAGAATGTCTTGCTTTTGTGGAAGTAACACTGGAGAAGCCATTTCATTCATTAGGCTGTTATTTGTGAGTAGTTTCAGTTGCCCCCTTCCTCCCTATGTTCAGTTTAGGAAGCAATCCCAAATATCAATCATTTGCTCTATAAATACTTTAATATATATCTCAAAGCTATGTGGACTCTTTTAAAAACTAATCAAAACCTTGTCATAACTAAAATAATTAACAATAATTCTTTAATAGCACTAAACAACCATTCAGCATTTAAATTTCTCCAATTGTCTATATTTTGTTTGTTCAAATCCAGATCCAAATAAAGACTACATTGCAGTTGGTTGATTTTTTTTTTAATTGATGTGAAATTTACATAACATAAAATTAACTATTTTAAAGTGAGGGACTCAGTGGCATGTGGTAAATTCACAATATTTTGTGACTACCACCTCATGATACTGGCTTTAACTTTGTTGATTCCTTTGGTATCTTTTGCTTTTCCTTTTTATTCTTTGAAGAAATTGCCTTTCCCTCCAAATCTGGATTTTTCGATTGTGTGCCCAAACTATCTTTTAATATGTTCTTCTTTCCCTGGTAAATTACAAATTGATAGTTAGATCTAGGCTTGATCATTTTCAGGCTCAATATTTTATAAGAATGTTTCACAGGAGGTTTTGTGTTTTTTTAGACAGCGCATAATGTCTAGTAGTTTTGAAAAGGGGGACTGTCTTTTCTATATATATGTCTCAGAGGTGACTTTATTTACTGTCTTCATTGTAGTCTGAACAACTGGTAAGTCTTGACATTACCTTGTAATTGAAAAGGCATTGTTTTTGCAGAATTATGCTTCTTCCCATCTTGCATTTCCGACTGAGGTCTTATGGCTGTACCACTGGCAGTACCCCTAAATGTGCTTTCTTTCCCTTTCTCTTGATCCACTGTATTCAGTCCACTAGCATGATCTGTTGGTTCTACCTCTCAGACATAATTCGCATACTTTTCTCTATCTCCGCTAGTTACACTAATCCAAGTCATATCATCTCTTGCCATGATAACTATAGTAGCTTCCTAGTCTCAGTTTACATACTTGCCTTTTCTTAGCCATTTTTTCCCATAGTTGCCCACTGATTTTTTTTTGGTGGTAAAGCAGCTTGAAATTTGCAATTTTATTTTTAATTTTTTTGGTGGCTGGCTGGTGAACCCTTGACCTTGGTGTTATCAACAGTGTGCTCTAACCAACTGAGCTAACTGGCCACCCTATTTTACCCATTTTTAAGTGTGCAATTCATTGGCATTAATTGTATTTACAATCTTGTGCAACCATCATCATTCTCTGTTTCCAGAACTTTTTCTTCACCCCATACAGAAGCTCTGTAACCATTATGCAGTAACTCCCCTCCTTCCCCTCCCCTCAAGCCCCTGGTGACCTCTGATCTATTTTCTGTCTCTATGAATTTGTCTATTCTAGATATTTTATATAAGTGGACTTATACTTTTGTCCTTTTGTGTCTGGTTTATTTTATTTAGCATAATTGGCTATTGTGAATAATGCTGCTGTGAAAATTCATGTATAAGTTTATGTGTGGACATATGTTTTCATTTCTCTTGGGTATATATATGTAGGACTAGATTTTCTGGATCATATAGTAATTCTATGTTTAATCATTTGAGGGATTGACCGTCTGTTTTCCAAAGTGGCTGTGCCATTTCTCACCAACAGTGCCTAAGGGTTCCAGGTTCTCTGCATCCTCACCAATGTTTATCATCTGCCTTTTGATTAGAGTCATCCTAGGGGTTAGAATATATTTCTTTGTGGCTTTGATTTGCATTTCCCTGATGGCTAATGTCTCCCTTATTCTTGAAATACCTGCTTCTCTTGACTTGCACGTAATGCCATACTTTCTTGATTTTCCTTTTACCTCACTGTCTAATTCTTAGTGTCTTTTGCTGACTCTGCCTCTTCTACCTGCCAGGTAAATAGGGAGTGCCCGAGGGTACAATCTTCTTGTCTCTCTGTGTTCTTCTCTTAGGTGAGCTCATCCAGGGTCATGCATTTAAATGCTTTCTGTAGCAGAGGCAGTCATTCTAGGCCTCCATTTTCCTTGGCTTTGAGGTATGATGTAGTCAGACTCCTTTAGGAGGATCACCAGATGACTGATTAGAATCTGTGGTTCTAAAACTGTGAGCAATTCGCTTATGGTACTCTAAGTATCGCTTTGAACTTTCAGTGAGTGTGTACGTGGTAGGGATGGAGTGGAGAGGGAAGCTTTGAGACATATTTGGTGGCAACTGAAAATTTGGAGTATTTTTTTCCAGGGCACTTGGGAATTTACTTACTTGCTGGGACCTCCTTACTGTACAGAAGAGCTGTTTCTCATCTGACCAGAGGAGGAGGAGCAGTTCTCACAAGCTGCTCAGACCATGGCCTGGCCCCTTCCCTTCTGGGTGCAGACTATTCCTGGTTATGTGAGATTGTGGAGCATGCCTTCAGACCAGGATCCTCACTTTCTTATCCTTCTGGGTTAGGGATAGGTGGCAGGTAATAATAAGTAAGTTTGTATGTTTAACCTGAAAGTGTCACTTGTTGTTCTATGATATCAAAAGGTAAAGAACCTAAGACAGAAGTATTACTGGGTTTGTGCCCTCGTGATGACCCTGAGCCATCTTTTAAGACACTGCCTGTAAATTGATGATTCTCAAATGTGTGTCTCCAGTTCTAACCTTTCCCCTGAACTCCAGGAAACAGTAAAACTATCTTGTAGTGCAATGAAATCCCAGAATAACTGCTGGCAACATGCCTACACTTTAGTTGTTTCAAACGAAAAGATAAGGCCTTTAGTTTCCTAATCTACGCAATGGATTGAATGAATAAAAAGCCCACAAAAAACATAAGGGAAAACAAATTCCAAAAGAATTTAATACAAAAAATTGTGATCTAAAGAGAAATCAAGCTAAAAATATGGTGTGCTTTGGAACAATTGGTGGTGAGGCAGAAAAGAGATTGCATTTAATTGTGGCACTAGGAACATTCTTTTTTGAGTAGCAAGAGTCATGCATTACAACTATAAAGAATGAAATGTAATCTTAATGTACTATTTGGTCTTCTAGTGAGCAATGTTCTTTATTGGTTTTCACCTTCAGAATCATCCTTTAGACAAGTGCTTCTCAAAGTTTGTTCTCTGGACCAGCAGCATCAGCATCACCTGGGAACTTGTTAGAAATGCATAGCCTCTGGCCACAACCCAGACCTGTGAATCAGACACTCGGTGGCGGTGGCGGGGTGGGGTGGGGTGGGTTCCCTCAATCTGTTTTCTGATAAGTTCTCCAGATGATTCTGATGCTCATTATGGTTTAAGAGCCACTGCTATGGACAATGCATGGAAGACTTATTAAATTATGGTTACATCAAGGAATGTGAATTATAAACCTTAACAAAGTAAAAATAAAGTACAACTGATGGGTTGGGAGCAAATGTAGAAGAATGAGTACAGGTCTGATAACCTTATTTTGTGAAGGGGGAATAAAAATATTTTGTAGTTGGTAGAAAAAATAAAATTGGAAGTTTATCTTGAATGTAACCAACAGAAGAACTCAAATCGGTGAGATACATTAAGAGAGAGAGAGGGGCAGCAGCATCTTGGGCAGCCATGGCCAGGACTAAGGCTCGGAGCCTTTGCAGCAAGGAGGAACTGCTGAAACAGCTGGATGACCTGAAGGTGGAGCTGTCCCAGCTTCGTGTTGTTGAAGTGACAGGTGATGCGGCGTCCACCCATTGCCCATGTTCTTACCATTGTTAACCAGACTTGGAAAGAAAACCTCAGGAAATTCTACAAGGGCAGGAAGTACAAGCCCCTGGATCTGAGGCCCAAGAAAACACATGCCATGCACTGCTGGCTCAACAAGTGTGAGGAGAAGCTGAAGACCAAGAAGCAGCGGCGGAAGAAGTGACTCCAGAAGGACGTGGTCAAGGCCTGAGCATCACTGGGTCAATAAAACACAAAACTGGCAAAAAGAAATAAATAAATAAAAGAGTTAGGGGGAGGAGTATTCATGAGAAGTATAAGTTGGCTAAAGCATCATGTCCTAATGTTTAATACCTCATAGATATCTAAAGGATATAAATGGAGAAATAGTGGTAAATGCATATTATGGAGAAATTTGTGAGAAACTGCCAGAGACCCCCAAAATGAAATGGTTAAATATGATTGCCTTTGGAGAGCAGGACAAGGAAGCCCTTTCATACTGTTTGACTTTTTAACCATATGGTGTATATTTCTTTGATTAAAAATTTAAAAAACAAAATGAAATATACTTCCAGCTATTGTGGATGCATATCCACTCATTACATTGCATAAAGGGCTGTCTGTCACTTTTCTGGGTTCTTTTTCACAAGGTCAAAGCCTCCGATTATTATCATTACATATGGCATTGTCTGTATGTGTTTGTAGGAATGTGGTATGTGTGTTTTTCCGAAGCCCTTTGTGGCTTGTGTTGGTTTGTATTCGTCCCATCTTTTTTAATGACTTAAATAACATGAGGAATACTTGGAAAGCTATGATCATGTGTTTTGACTGACTGCTTACCTGCTGTTTATAGGATTATTGAGGGCATAATACATCACAAGTGACACCTTCTTTAGGTTTTTATTCCCCAAGATTGGGCTGAATATTTTCCACTTTCTATATTTGAGTTGTGCTTCCTGCTAATTAGCTTTTAAAGGCTAATGAGATTAGTAGCCAAATTTGGAATCTGTGCAATTCTTAACCTAGTTGACTTAAGGAATGGTCTTCCTACATTTTTATAGAACTTTCTGTCAAATTTAAAGATCTATTTATAGATAAGAGATAAAGTGTTTTAATCTTAATCAAGGCATCCCTGATGAGCCCAAAATGAAATCCAAGTGGAACAATGAGCAAAGCACCAGTGCATAATTGCTAGCTGAAGCTTTAATCCTCTCTTGAAATATTTATCTATGCTTTATGTCACATTAATTTTTATATCTTTTTCATTGGAAAGTATATTTTGTTAGCTTGTTTATTATGGTTAAAGACGAAGGGTAAATGCATTTTTATTTTATTTATTTATTTTTTTGTCCTTTTTGAGACTGGCCGCACCGCGCTCAGCCAGTGAGTGCTGTGAGCACACAGGTCATCCCTATATAGGATCCGAACCCGCGGCGGGAGCACTGCTGCGCCCCCAACGCCGCACTCTCCCGAGTGCGCCACAGGCTCGGCCCAATGCATTTTTATTTTTAAATAATGTTTTAAAATTGGTCAACCACTTAAAAAAATAATTTTATCTAGGAATAATTTAAAAATTACAGAAAAGTTGGAACTCTGCAGAGAACTGTCATATGCCCTTTGTCCAAATTTAGCAAATTTTAATGTTTGCTGCATTGGCTTTATCATATTTATTTTCCTCTATGTACACACACACACACACACACACACACACACAAATTGTTTATTTTTTTGAACCATTTGAAAGTAGGCTGCATGTATAATAACCTAATACTTTAATGTATGTTTTCTAAGGACAAGGATATTCTATTCTCTTCTATATCTACTGAACACTTAATCAAATCCAGAAAATTTAACATTCTCAAAATACTTTTTATCTACAGTCCATATTTCCAGTTTCGCCAATTGTTCCAATAATGTCCTTTGCTGCATTTTTTTTCTTCCAGTCCAAGATCCAGTCTAGGATTACGTATTATATGTAGTTGTCAGATCTTTTTAGTCTCCATTAATTTGGAATAGTTCCTCAGCCTTTCTTAGTGTTTTATGACATCAGTATTTTTATGATGTTAATATTTTTGCAGAATGCAAGCCTGTTGTTTTATAGAATGTTTCTAAATTAGGGTTTGTCTGATGTTTTCTCATGATTAGACTTGGATTTTTCATCCCCAGCCAGAGTACTACATGAATGATCTTGTGTTTCTCTCAGAGCATCACATCAGTAGGCACATGGTGTCTGTCTGCTCCTTACTGGTGAAGTTTTAACCACCTGGTCAAGTACTTCCTGGGCTGGTTTGTTACTGTTTTTCCCCTTGCAACTAATAAGCCAATCCGTGGGGAGACACTTTGAGACCATATGTATTCCTCATCATTTTTTTTTTCCTTCATAGAGTTAGTATCTATTTTTGATAGGTTCTTGCCTGAACCAATAGTTATTGTGTTGGTTGCCAAATATGATTTTCCAACTCCTCCACTCTGTCTACGTTTATTTCTTTATTCTCTTGTAAAGAAGAGCCCCACCTTCTCCCCTGTTTATTTATGTATCTATTATCAGTTTGGACTCATGGATTCCTATTTTATTCAGTGGGTTATGATCCATTATTGTTCTTATTAATTTTGATGCTAAAGTTGTCACAGATTTCACTCATGGGAGCCGCTTCCAGCTGGCTCCTGTATCTGTCGATCTGCCTCCATAATTTTTCGGAACACTTTCTTACTCTCTGACATGATAAATGTTCCAGGTTTATGTTGTACTTTCCCTTCTTAGCCTGGAATCACCTGTTTGAAAAATCCCTTTAGCTTCTATTGATATGTTAACACCCAACCCTGGACTACTACATAATGAGATTTACAATAATTGTAAGGCTTTTTCTGACCAAGGGTAAACTTGGGAAGAGGAAGACAGCCCATAATGAAGAAGCAGTTGGTGAGATCTTCCCTGTTTGGCAGGTGTGTTAGGTGACAGTGGTGATGGTGGAAAGCAGGTGGCCAACAGCAGAGAGGCCACTGCAGTGAGTGGGCAAGGAAAGTGGCTTAATATGGCAATACTTCTTGTTCTTTGTGGCATGTGCTTGTAACGCTGGGGGATCCAGAATTTTCCTTTGGCTCTTGATGGAATGTAGCAGTGCTGAATGGGTCAGTAGGTAGGCAGTGGCCTGGGTTTAGCATGAAAAGGCTACTGTGTGTAAAGACTTAATGAGTGAAGGTAAAATGACTATGGGCCCCAGTGGTATGTGCTAGCACAGTGTCTCAAAGGGCTGTTTGGCAGGGGTATAAGGAGTAGAGAGAGGGACTGACTACAAAGGGGTGGCACAGGGCATTTGGGGGTTCATGGAACTGTTCTGTATCTGTGCATTTGCAAAAGATCATAAAATTGTATATCCAAAAGTGAATTTAATTGTAATTTTTAAAAAAGGCATATTTGGTTCTTTTAGTCAAGCTAAACAAGAGCCATCTTGAGGTATATGAGCCCAGTTCTGTCAACTGATCTTGTCTCTCTTGTCCTGAATAATAGAATGATATAACTTCCCATTTTTTTATTGATAGATTTTTTTTTTCAGTACTTCTTTCAAACTTTTGAACTTCCTTCATTAATTTATGTTTTATTATCAGCATTGATTCCCTCTGCCGTAGCAGGAGTTGTTAGCAGTGTATTTGGCACAGTTCTAAAAGTAGATGTTACGTTTTGGTCATCTACTGACGGCAGTTCATAGTTACTCCTACAAGTGCCTTACTACCAGCTTTATGAATTAGTCTATTTTTCCTGAAACAATTCAAGTTGCTAGATATAGAATCAACATTATTTGGTAGAATAGCATCTCCTTCCGTATCTAGTGCGTCTGATGAAATAGCTTTTGATAAGAAACCATCAGCTAGTGTTTAGGCATCTTTCTATCTTTTCCACGTTACCATCTTGAAGTATAGCAGCATCTAGAAAACAAATTAAGAGGTTTAACTGAGATACTTTTATTTTATTTGTGTTTTATTCCTGCAACTTATGCTCCTCAATTTCAAGGAGTTTATTTCTTAAAGCCAGAAGATATATACTAAATGACAATCTCAAGTCCCTCAAATCAAGCTAAAAAAAGATTAAATAACAGAACTATCTTTTTTCTTTGCTTTAACATACAGAACCAAGGAAGACATTACTAATAATAAACATTCACCGATCCCTAGAGGAAAAACGGCTATACAGGACCAGTTGTACCTAGTGACTAACAATTTAGTGATATGTCCAATCTAATTTTCACTCAATGAGCTGGAAAAATAGAGTTTAGAGGATAGTTTTTGGCCCCAAGACTGCTTCCTCAGCCACCGTCCTGAAGTCATGCAAACTGTTGTTAACCAGACACCATCTTGGAGAGGAGGGGCTGGTCCCTCCATGTGGGTGCTGGATCCAAATATTTTAGACTTCTTGGAAACTTATGCTCTTTTTTTTTTTTTTTCCTTTTTGTCTCTTTTTTT
>NW_007734255.1:19069-32797 GCF_000696425.1 Galeopterus variegatus | reverse complement strand
GGCGGGAGCGCCGCTGCGCTTCCCAAGCGGCGCACTGTAGCAGTGCGCCACCGGGCCGGCCTGGAAACTTATGCTCTTAAGTGTCTTTTCTTTCTCATGTATGTTTAACCTTTTTCTTTCTTCTGACTCTTTCCTTCCTTCCTTCATTCCCGTGAGCTTTTCTTAAATATGCTGTACAGTATTGTCTCCATCAAAAACAAAACAAAAAACCAGCACCCTCTTCCTTAGCTCACACTCCTAATACTGTGCTGTCTCCTTCACAATCAGATTTTCAAAAGCTTTGTTTCCAAATGAAATGACATTCCACATTATTTGTGGTGTTCTGTATAATACCTGGAACAGCATGTACTAGGTGTTCAGAAACTATTCTTTTTTTTTTTTTCAAACTTTCTTTTTTTTGGCAGCTGGCCAGTACAGGGATCGAACCCTGGACCTCTGTATTATCAGTAAGTACCCTCCTTTAATCTATTGAGCTAACTGGCCAGTCCCAGAAACCATTCTTGTTGACTAATCAAGAATATCAACTTCTACTACCTGATAAGGATTGGCAGCCTTTAAATTACAGAATAAATGTGTCTGAATGAATTTTCCTTGAAATGAAATTAGATTCTTAGTCTCATGATACTTGGAAAATACAAGAAATACCAGAAAATGCCCAAAGGTTATTTGATGTATTCTTACATTCTCTTCAACTTGTGTTTTTCAGAAGTTACCTTAAATAATTTAGAGTCATTGTATGCCTTCAGTAATATTTGAATACAGTTGTCTTCTGCCACATGGTCTTCTGTTCTCTGGTTTAACTTTTGTTAGCTGGCTTTGAGCTGATAGTTACCCTTAGGATGACTGCTGTTTAGCCTAGTCAGCATTCATTTTAAGTGTGGTAGAAACTTACCAAATTGGTACTTAGCTAATTAAGAGTTTATAATAATTCTGACATGCTTATTTGAAGTTTCTTTGTTCTGTTTAAGACAAAGAGAAAATGATTTGCTTAGCTAATTAAAACTATAAACAAGAAGGAATGTTTAATCTACTTGAGGCAAACCAACAACTGTTTTCAAGTACTGGTAAAATCAATACATACTAAGGATATATGCCAATTAAAATTATTTTTTATTAATTAAAGCACTAATGGATTCTCTAAGGCACAGCTTTTGACCACTCTCTTCCTTGGTGTTTGTTGAGGTTGTTAGGAAATAGAGACCTCCTGGTATTTTTAAAAATTCTTTGTTCATGACCCACAGTAAGATATATATTGTATTGCTATCCAATACAAACACACATGTAACTGAAACAAAAGTTGTAGAAAACAATATTTAACCTTATTTCTTGTTATGCACTATTTTTTTCTCTTATATTTCAAATATTAAAAAATTGCTTCTTGGAGCCCACGAAATTAATTTTACAATTGATAAAGACCCACAGTGTGAAAAAAAACCCTGCACTAGATTATGAACTTGAGTGAAGAGACTGACGTTCATCTTTCTGTTGCCAAGCGCTAGTGCGGTGCCTGGCACTGAATAGGTGCTCTGTAGATGTTAACTGAATGAACTGGCGCGGAATAAGAAGTGAAATAGGAGGCCCCAGCGACCATGCTCAGAGTTGCCCACTCCAGCTGAGGAGCTGCAGAGCACCTCAGTGTCTCTCCTGGGGGCGCAGTGTCCTGCTTGCGGCCCCAGTGACTCCACCGAGTTGCCCATTTGCAGCAACATGAATGAGGCCGGAAAACATTATATTAAGTGAAAAAAGTCAGGCACAGAAAGAGAAATACTGCATGTTCTCAGTTACGTGTGGGAACTAAAAAAAAAAAAAAGTTGAGCTTATAGAAATAGAAAGAATTGTGGTTACTAGAGGCTGGGAAGTGGAGAAGAGAATGGGGCATAAGGAGAGGTTGGTTAACATACAAAATCACAGCTCAATAGAAAAAACAATTTCTTGTGTTCTGTGGTAGTGCTAGGCATCTATAATTAACAATAATTTATTGTAAATTCTCAAATGGCCAGAAGAGAGGGGCTCGAATGCTCTCATCATAAAGAAATCATAATTTTTGCAGTGATGAAAATGCCAGTAACCCAGACTTGATCATTACATGTTGTGTACATGTATTGAAATATAACTCTGTACCCCATAAATATGTACAACCAATACATGGCAATTAAAATACAAGTTAAAAAAAGAAGTGGAATAGTTATAAAAGGAGTAGATATTTTTGGCAGTGAAGTTCTTGGATGTGATAAAGGGAACAGAGGCAAAGCACTTCTTTTATTTGTTTGGTATGGGTTTTTTTTTGTTTGTTTGTTTGCAGGTGACAGAAACCAGTGGTAGCTAGTTCAACCAAAGAACACTATATTAAAAAGGTTCAGGGTGTCTTATGGAACTGAGGGGGAGGGGTGCATCTTGCAATTTGGGAAAGGATTGAAACTAGGGACAGGAAGGCCTTCAAGAGCCTAAACATGTTTTTCTGTGTTTTTTCATCTCCGCTTCTCTCTGTTTGGCTGCTCTGTGTGTGTGTGTGTGTGTGTGTGTGTGTTGCTGCGGAATGGTTTCCTCTAATGCTCAGTCCACATGACAACCAATTTATTTTCAAAACTCCTGATTGATTTTACATTTCTGGTCCAGACTTTAATATTGCATTTGACTTGTATGTGGTAGAATAAATTAATCTTTTGGTATGTACTGTATGCTAAATGTTAGTAGTCTCATGTCACTAGTTTTCGATATCCTATTCTAATCAGTGTTTCTAATGGCTTTGTTTCACCTAGTGGTAAAACATGTGAATACACATTGAATGCATGCATGTATATTATAATTATTGCTTGCAAAAGTGTTAATTAGGCACACTTTTGCAGCACACTTTCCTCGCACTAGGTTAGGCTGTAGGATGGTTGTAAAGGTGAATATGATGTATTTAGAATAGCCTTGCCACTTGATGGTTATGGCCCTGTTCCAGCGAAGTGTATAAAGACATGCACACATGAGCTATGCTCATGATGCTAGTTCAAAATTAGTTTTCAATTTTTCCATCTCTCCTTGTCATGTTTCTTTCTCACTTTTGCCTCTATCATTCTCATCTGTGAAGAAGACCTCAATACTTTGCCTTTTGAGCCCTCTTTACTTTTTTTGTTCACTATTTGTATTCTACATGTGGTCTCAGGTCTTTTTTCTATGATCAGTCCTTGTAGCCCGACCCAGGGGTACCCACAGCTATGAACTGCCATCACGGGAGTCTTTACTCAGCATGGCTTGGCATCCTGAACCCCTCTTGGATCCAAGCCAGAAATACAGGAGAGCTGGACCAAAAAATATGGTTCCTATCTTCAGGAGATGCACAAACCGATGGAGGTGATAAAGTCACACCTGTTTTTAATATAGCATCATAACTTTGATAACTCAAGTTTGAACAAAGTACTATAGGAATGTTTATGCCAATTTCTGTCACATAGTAGGGCCTCCAGAAAAACTTTTGGAAATCATCAGTAAATGAATGAGGGTGTCCATCTGGTATGGTTATGAATAGCCTCACTAAGAGGTAACATTTGATTTGATTTCTGTAGGATCTGTAAATTTTGGATGGTAGATGGCCAATGAATTGAGCATTTTACTGTAAGAACTGCCTGTGTACAAGAACTAAGTTGTGAACTGAGTGTGAATTGTAGTACAGGTTACACGAGAGAATAGTGGAAGGTGTTGGTTAGAGCCAGGTTGAGAAAGGCTGTCCAGGCTATGGTAGATAATTTGGACTTCATTCTCTAAGAGCTACTTGAGAGTTAACAATGGAGGAGTTAGGGCAGGAGATCTTTCAAAAGGTAACTCTCTGGTCAGTGTTAGCCTGAAAAAGTGGCAAGAGATGGTCAGTAGGGACGTGAATTAAGATGCTTTTTTAAAAGTCTAGGCAAGAGGTGATGAAGGCTCCATCTAAGACTGTAGCAGTGAGTGTGAATGGAGAACTTATTTTGAGATACTGTACTTTAGGGAGGTAGATTTTTCAGGACTGTTTGCTCCAACACGGGGCCAGATTTAAATCAGCCTTGTCCATTCAGTGTATCAGGGTAGAAGTTACTAAGCTGAGCCCTGGGTACACCATTTCCATCCCCACATGCCCTCTTCATGACTCTGATTCTGTGTCTACTTGGTTAATCATCCTTTAGCCGTGTCTCCAGTTTTCCAATCTTGCAATTACTTGTTAGATCTGACTACAGAAATGCGTTTTTTTTTTTTTTTTTGGCTTTGGCTGTCACCATCTCGTGCCACTCATTTGTGGGTGCTTTGGAGACTAAAACAAACAAAACAACAAAGAAAGTCTCATGGGGAAGAAATTAGTCACAGCAAATGGTGATAAATGCTTTAATGGAGGCATGGACAGAATACTGTAGCAGCTAGGAGGAAGGACTGCCTAATGCTCCTGGGGTCAGTTAGGGCAGAGAAGAAAATGCTTTCACTTGGTGTTGGTGGATGAGTAAGTGTGTCACATAGGAGAGAAGTTTGAGGTGCCTGTGGGATATTCAGGTCTAGCTGACCAGGTGGTGGCTGGAGTTACGGATCTAGAAAAGCCAGTGGGTCTCGACCATGATTGCCCATTAGGAAAACTAAACTGAACAACAAAACCACGCCTTGGGTCCTGCACATAGAGATGCTGTGTTAATTAATCTGAGATAGATGCCCAGCTTGATAAGTTTTAGAAGCAAATTAGGTGATACTGTTGTGCAGCCAGGTTTGACAGTCACTATAATTCAGGAGAGGTTTTCCTGAAAATAGTGGAGTATAGGTGATATCTGAAGCTTAGGTAATAGATTAGTTTCAGAACACGGAGAATAAGAAGAAAATAGAACCAGAGACAAAAACCTTAGGGAACACCAACATTGCGGTATGTAGCAAGGATGTGCCAGCAGAGGAGAGCTTGCAAACATGATTCCTCACTGTTAATAGCACTCTGTTTTAATTGAGGTTATTCATGTATATTTTGCGTAGTTTTTCCCCTTATGACCCAGAGAGGATTGTATATCACGTTATACCTTAAGTACCTGATTCATGCATATATTGTTGATTGACAGACTGATGCAACTGATAAACATCCTTTTATCATTGATGTAGACAATCATGACCTTTAATTCTTATCAGCAGCAAATACCAATATCTGCCTTCAAGTTTATTTAAAAGAAGAATGCGTGAAAGTAACAATTTCAAAGAATCCATTTCCTATTCTGAATTCAAAGTCACCTGTCATATTTGCCATAAATTCTTTGAGGCATGAAATAGCCTGCCAGTTGTCTATTGCTCTCGAAGTTAATGAATGGTTATCAATTTATCATGGGTAATAACCTAGCTGCAAATTGTAAAAAAGGCATTCTATCACTTCCTAGCATTTTTGCCTCAAGGCAGTATTGCCTTTTCCATAGTGTCTGCCTTATCTACAGCATTTGGAGGCCCAGTGTCCCTAAAGCTTTTAATAGAGCACATTTCTGACTTGGAAAGCTCTTAACATTTGGTAATAATTCAGTGAAATATTAGCTGGTTATATCTTGCCTTGTGTAAATAAAATTTCTCAGTGTAGGATTGTAAACAAAACTTCCTGATGTACATTGAACCAGTATAGCAGTATGGTTTTAGAGATATTTAATTTTTATTTCTAATTCATATTCCATTCAATTCTTACAAGTGTAGCAGTTTTCCAGCTCTCTAGCCTCTTGGTTAGGTAGGTAATGATTGGAAAAACAGGATTGCTTCAAGGAACCTTACTTTTAAAGGCATACTTATCCTCCCTAAAAAGAGAGAAATCCTCTATAACATGTGCTCTTTCAGATTGGGGGCTTGGACTTGACTATTTCTTTATTTAAAAAACAAATAAACAAAAACTGGGTCCATGTCTCATTCAATTTTGCTTTTCTGGCACTGAGACCAGTATCATAACTCAGTATTTGTTGATTAATGTGTACCATCACCCCACTTCTTCAGTTATCCATTTGTTGTATTGAAGAGTGAATTATTTTAGGGATGGGAAGACATTGATTTAATGCCATATTTGGCTTTTATCATAGCAGTATAAATGGAGATGACTACACAGCTAAATGTGCTTATTTTCAGTCACAAACTGAATTTCAGTCCCAGTTCTTTCATTGTTAAAGAGCTGCCTTTCAAGCTTGCTTCCTGTCCTGTTCCTTTATATAAAAATTCTTTGAATATTTCTGTTTCATTTTGGCTCATTGAGTAAGAGCCTACCACAGTGGTTTGTGTATAGTAGTGGCTAGTTAAACTAATTAGAGACTATGCTTTAATAAAGTAGCAGAATAAACATTATTGACATTTTTTGAGGTTTTAGTGGGTTTTCAATAATCTCTCATCAGTTATTACTATTGCTATAGATTATTTACGTGTGTACATTTTAAAAGCCTCCAAATCCTTTCATCTTCTAAATTCTGGAGGTAATAAAATTCTTTTCCGATTGATTGCTTCTTAGATTCTTATTCTTAAAATATTTAGGGAAAATCGGAGAGAGAAATTCTCTTATTAGTTTGCCTTTTTCATTTCTTTTCATGTATTGCTTTGTCTTTATGTGTTTATTTTGTCTCCCCAGGCATATAAAAATATTTCTCTTGATGGAAGAACCATATCTTACATTTTATTATAACTGCTGCAGAGTTGTGCACATAGTAGGAATTCCATAAATAACTGTTGACTGGTTGCTTGACTGGCTGATTAGTTATGGACTAACTGTGACAGTTTAAGCATTTTCCCCTCATCTCTCAGTGCATAGCAGTTTCTTTACGGATGTATCTGTCCCATAAAAATACTTCCTTAGAGAGAATCCCAGTTTCCCTTGTTAACTCATTTCATAGTTGAATGATCCTTCCTTTTTAGGGGGGCATTTCTCTGTATATTTCTTTGGGAATTCTCTTTTTTTGCAGTGTGAACAATTTCCTCACATAGCACCTAACCAGACTCGCTGGTCTTTGAAGCAGCTGTCTTCATTGAGCCATTAACTGTTGAGTTTTAGTCAAGGCCTTTAACTAGAGCAGGAGTGTATTAGTCCATTTTCTGTTGCTTATAATAGAATATCTGAAACTGGATTATTTATTTATTTTTGTTTTTTGGATTATTTATTACATTTCTTTAGATATGAGTGAGGATTTTGAGAGCATGACATTGTAAGCATATTAAAATATACAATTTGTACATATTAAATGAAACAAAATAACTTCTAATGAAAAGCAATTATGTATATGATATGTATATTTGAATCTCAAAACCATCCTAAAGTATTTTAATGTTAGCATGCATATAATAACTATTGCCAAATCTAAAAACCAATGGAACCTTTAGCAATTGTTTGTTTACTATGCATTTTATGTGTAATTTATTAAAATGCTTATTATTCCTAAATTTTAGGGAAAAAAAATGAAGTACTTAGAGATTACATCATTTCATCAAATTCACAGAAATACTATATGGTAGACCTGGGATTCAAATTCAGTTTTGTTTCAGTAAAACGCCTAAGCTCTTTTCATCATCTCAAATAGTTGTACATGTACCACCCTTGGGAAACATCACTGTCATTTTCAAATGGGATTTTGCCTCCATAGAACATTTGGCAATTTCTGGAGACTTTTTTTTAGTGTCATGACTGTGGGATGCTTCCAGCATCTAGTGGTAGAGGCTGGGGCTGCTGCTGTATATGCTACAATACACAGGACAGCCCTACCACAGAAAAAAATTATCTATCCCCAAATGTCAGTAAATTGAGGTCAAGAAACCCAGGTCTAATCAGAATGCAGAATTTTCATCAAAACTGGCAATTCATAGTAACAAAATGAAGGTTCTTTAAACTTATAACACAATACTGTAAACATATGAACAATTTTGTTAGAAAAAGTCAGTTTTTTTTTTTTTTAATTATGATGGGGACCGAGATTCTTTGACAGTGGGTCATAATATAGAAAATTCAGAACATACAGCTGACTCCAGATTATATGAGTAAATTTTATGATGTTCTTCCTTTAAATATGGTCCTCTTATTTGATAATGCTGAACATTATAGAAGACATGAGAATGAAGATCTGAGGACTTCGTGCTATTTTACTGTTGTGAGATCTGAAGAAAACCAATGAACAATAACCATGCTTTGTAAGAAAGTATATGCTCTATTTCCCTCTTTCACTGCTGATAATTTAAATCTCTCCAAAATATGTCCATCCAACCATTGTACTTTCCATTCATTCTATAAAAAATGTTTCACTTCCCACAAAAGAAATTTATTTCTTACAGTTTTTAAGGCTGGGAAATCCAAGGTCCAGGGAACACATCTGGGGAGGGCCTTCTTTCTGGTGGTGACTCTCTGTAGTAACACAGGGTGTCACATGTTGAGAACGACATTAGGGAGAGAGGTAATGTGCTTACTTACCCTCCTTATAAAGCCATCCGAACCACCCATGATAACCCTTTAAACCATTAATCCATTACTCCATAAATGGATTAATCCTTCATGAGGGTGCAGTCCTCACAGTCCAATCACCTCTTAAAGGCCCCACCTTTCAAACACCATAATCGGATTTCCCACTCTCTTAACACTGTTACAGTGGGGGCAAGCTTCAATGAATTTTGGGGGGACAGTAAACAGCATTCTGACCCTGGCCCCCAGAACTTATGTTTTTCTCATGTATATTTATTCCATTTCCAAAGTCTTAATATGTTCCAGCTCAAACGTCCAAAGTCTCATCTATGAGATCAAACAAGTTATGTACTTCTCAGATACAAAGGTGGAACAAGCATAGGGTACATATTACTGTTCAAAAAGTGAGAAATTGGGGGCTGGCTGGTTAGCTCAGTTAGTCAGAACATGATGTTGTAACACCAAGGTCAAGGGTTTGGGTCTCCTTACTGGACAGCTGCAACCCCCACCAATCCCCCACCAAGGGAGAAATAGGCCAAAAGAAAGAGATAACAGGTCCTGAGCATGTCCGAAACCCACCAGGGCAGGCACTATATCTTAAAGCTGGAGAATAATCTCCCTTGACTCCATGCTTGGCATCCTCTGCAGACCGGTGTTGGGGTTGGGCCCCCATGTCCTTGGGCAGCCACACCCCTAGGGCTTTCCTGGGCTCGGTCCATGCTTCAGCTCTCCCAGGCTGGTGTTGCACACTGGTAGCTCTACAGTTGTGGGGTCCTGATGGCGGTCCTGCTCTCATGGCTCCCCTAGACATGGCCCTGGGGTGGGGGTGGGGGTTCTCTGCTGCAACTCTGACCTCACATTTCTGCTCAGCCTTGGTCTAGTGGAGGATCTCTATGGCAATTCTGCCCCTGCAACAAATTTCTGCCTGGGCCCCCAGGGTTTTCCATACATCCTTTGAAATCTTGGTGGATGCTGCTGTGCCTCCACAGTTCTTGCATTCTCCTGGCCTGCAGACTTAACACCACGTGGACACTGCCAAGGCTTCCAGCTTGTGCCTTCCAAAGCAGTGGGTTCAGCAGCACCTGGGGCCAATTTAGCTAATAGCTGAGGCAGCTGAGGAGTGCTGTGCTGGAATGCAGGGAGCATCTCCCCAAGGCAGCCCTGGGTAGTGAGCCTGGGGAGGGTACCCCTAGCCTGTGCCCTGAACCATTGTCTCCCTCAGCTTCTGGGCCTGTGATAGGAGGAGCAACCTTGAAGATCTCTAAAATGCCTTCATGATCTTTCTTCCATTTGCTTGATGATCCCTTCTCTCGATGATCCCTTCTGTCTGTCCTTATCTCCCTAAGATGGTCACTGGGCCACACTCTTGGTTTCCTCTTCTGAACACACTTTTTCACTCTTTAAGTGGCCAGGCTGAGAGTTTTCCAGTTTTTTAACCCTCTGCTTCCTTTTTAATTATACATTCTGTCTTTACATTATGCCTTTTCTGCCATAATTCAGTGTAGGCCATTAGAATTATCCTTGCAGCTGCCTGAATGCTTTGCTGCTTAGAAATTTCTTCTACTAGATACCCTCATTCATAACACTAAAATTCTGCATTCCTTGAAGCCCACCAGCATGGACACAATTCACTCCATTTTTTTGCCAGTGCAAAACAAGGGTTATCTTTGCTCCAGTTTCCAATAAGCTCCTCATTTACAGCTGAGACTTCTTCAGAATGGTCTTTGTGGCCCATATTTCTATCAGCATTCTGGTCACCACCATTTAACCAATCTCTAAGAAGTTTCAAACTTTCCCTGGTCCTCATGTCTTCTAAGCCCTCACCAGAATCTAAGTTTTCTCTAGCCTGCTCCTCCAAAATTTTTCAGCCTCTGCCTGTTACCCAGTTCCAAACCTGCTTCTACATTTTGAGGTGTTCATTATTAGGAATACCCCAGTTCTCAGTACCAATGTTCTGTATTAGTCTGTTTTCTGTTGCTTATAACAGAATACCTGAAACCAGGTAATTTATAATGGAGTGAAATTTATTTCTTACAGTTTTGGAGGCTGGGAAGTCCAAGGTCCAGGCAACATACCCAGTAAGGGCCACCTTCTTGGTGGGAACTCTTCTGAGTTCTGTGGCAACCGGGGTGTCACATGGTGAGAGTGGCATGAGGCAGAAAGTTAATGTGCTCATTTGCTCTCCTTATGAAGCCATTAACCACTCCTTGATAACTCATTAAACTATTAACCCATTACTCCATGAGTGGGTTAATCCACTCCTAAGGACACAGTGCTAATGATCCAATCACCTCTTACAGGCCCCGTCTTTCAAACACCATAATCAGATTTCCCACCCTCTTAACAGTGTTACAATGGGGATCAAGCTTCAATGCTTTATGGGGGACATTCAGTCCACAGCAAGGAGCCAATTAGAAGATCCACTTGTTCTATAAGCTCTTACCCTACGTTGGTGCTTAGTAGTAGTTAAAATGAGCATAGTTGAGGTTTACTGATACTTTGCAGAAAAGGTATTCTGTCTCACGTCCACACACTTGGGCTTGTAGTACAAGAGATTAAACTTGTTGAGGGTTGGCCTTTGAGATTGGGCACTTTGTTGGCTTTTCAATAAGTATATGTATACTTTTTAACATAAGCTCGAGATTTTATTGTTTTCACAATATAACAAATGATGAAGCTTAGAACTGGATCACTTGGCCCTTTCTCTTCTTATCTCCTCCCAGTTCAAAATGCTTGCATCTCTTAATAGCCAGCATTCTCTTAGATCTGCGGTTAGGCTCAACACACTCAAGCCTCAGCACAATCTTCTTCATAGTTTTAGCCTTTTTCCAGAAAATCGGCTTAGTCTGCCCACCATAGCCACTCTGCTTCCTGTCATAACACCGCTTTCCCTGGGCATACAGAGAATCCTCGCCCTTCTTGTACTGTGTCACTTTGTGGGGTTGGTGCTTGCCAAACTTCTTACAGACAGTCTGGCATGTTTTAGGAGTGTTCACCATGTTTGTGGGAGCACTATGGGCACGGAAAGCTCAATAAATATTAGCTGGCTGACAAGATTCTAGGATTGAAATGAGACAGACGTCTTTAGGGAATATATTCAGCCATTCAAAATCAATAGAATTTTATACAGACAATGGAATATTTTTCAGCGCTAAAAAGAAATGAGCTATCAAGTCATGGAAAGACATGGAAGAAACTTACGTGCACAATACTAGGGGAAGAAGTCAATCTGAAAAGGCTACATATGTTTTCAACTGTATGACAGGCAAGAGCTACATCGCTTGTAATAAAACCTGGTATAATTTCCAGAACCCAGCAGGTACCTGGTAAAGGTTTGTGGTCGAAGTATGTTTGCTCATGGCCCATTAATCCATTTGGAGATTTTTGTCATCTTTAAGGAATTTCCAAATGTGGTAATACACATTTATTTCCACTGGGTGGTGGTAGAGTCATATACACTGAACAGTTTGTACCATAATTAAGTCACTAATTGCTTATAAATATAGGTCTCTATATAAGTAAAATTTAAATATGTTTATATTAATTCAATAGAATGTAATAGAATGTAATCATTAATTAAAATGAGAACTTTTAATACATCTTTCAGAATAAATCCCAATAAGTATAATTTCTCAAATTCTTAAATTTGCCTTCCTTTGTTTAATAATGAATGTTGAGATCCATCTACATGCTAGGTATTGTTCTAGTGTTAAAGACTTAGACTTGAAAATCTTTCCTTTTTTGTCCTTATGATGTCACAGTTTATAAAATAAATAAATAAAAAGATGTCACAGTTTAATGAGGGAGACATACCTGAAGAGACCCATTTTGTATAGTGAAATGCATATTGTCCTCAGTGTGCCATTAGATGAGTTTTGACAAATGCACACATCTGTGTAACTTAAATACCTATCAAGTTATAGATCAATACCATCTTGGGGTGGCTGTTTTTAAGGACCACGTGCAAGCTAAGCAGAGGAAGCCAGTTGAGAGAAGAATGGATCAACAGGCATTTCCTGAGACAGTAGCCTGGTATCTTGAGTTATTATTTATCAGCTCAAATTCAGTCCTTATGAGTCCTGCATGTATGTTAGTTCTTTACATGAAATTTTATGTGAACTGGTTTTGGTAGTTTTCTGTAACTGTAGTCAAAACAGTATGCCCATGTAAGAGCACCCATCCTTTACTTTCTAAGATAGGGACTCGGCCCTATATTCTTAACAACATAACTCGAAAACAAACAAAACATAAAATAACTCCAGTGCTCTCGACCCTAAGTGAATCATTGTGCAGTATATGCCTGTATTGAAACAACACACTGTACCCCACAAATGTGTACAAATAAATGTTAAAATATTAAAAAAAACACACCCAAACCCACACAAAAAAACCCCTGTGAAGCCTAATAGCAATAGGTTATTGAATCACAGGAATAAATGTTTCAAAGTTGAAAAACATAATCCAATCAGGGCAACTAATGTCATTGAGCACTTGCTGCATGCCAGGCACCGTGCCCATTTGCGTTCATCATCTTTCCTAGGGCAGCCCTAAGTGGTAGGTGGTCATTGTTCCCCGTATTGAGAGCATCAGTGAGGAAAGGGATGTTCCACAAGATTTTAGAACTTGCATAAAAGAGGAGTCAGATTTTGAAGCCCAGGTCTCTCTGGTTCCACAGCAGGTTCCCCTCTCGCCCCTCCATACCATGCTGTCTCAGAAGAAGGTATTTTGAGTTCCTGACAAAACTCCACAAAAAAATAAAGTGAGGCTTTTAACTTATATTTATCCTATTTGTGGAAATAAGTGAAGACCACTCAAATGAATACAGCCAGTGGCTACTTAGTCAGAGCTTGCCATGTACAGGAAGGGAGTCAGACACCATCACATACATTTGGTAGAGATTGAAAGGAAGACAGAGGAGTGGGAAAACTTTATATGGAAAAAAGAGAAATCTTCAGGTGTACCTTGACTGATGGCTGTTGCTTTGTCCCCCATGGATTTGTTACTCCACTTCACCTGGGTGACGGAGTCACAAAGGATTACTCAAAGCCCATCTCTTCTGAGCAGTGAGAAGCCCCAAGGTGGTTAATTTCCCTGAACCCTCAAGCGAGAGGGTTCCTTCCTTGGGAAATTAACACCGAATTGGGATTCTCTTCCTGCATTTGTTCTCCAGCCCCGGAAGTTACAGGAATAGACATAGTTTTAACAAGTTTAACAACAGAAGCTGGTAACATTCAGTAAAAAAAGGTCAGATGACATTCTATTAGGCAATTAAGTGATCCATTAACAAAGGCTTGATCTTAGCAAACATTCCTTCTCCCTCCAGCAGCTTCCAAGTATCTTTACATATC
>NW_007734255.1:17973-19026 GCF_000696425.1 Galeopterus variegatus | reverse complement strand
AGCCCATCTCTTCTGAGCAGTGAGAAGCCCCAAGGTGGTTAATTTCCCTGAACCCTCAAGCGAGAGGGTTCCTTCCTTGGGAAATTAACACCGAATTGGGATTCTCTTCCTGCATTTGTTCTCCAGCCCCGGAAGTTACAGGAAGAGACATAGTTTTAACAAGTTTAACAACAGAAGCTGGTAACATTCAGTAAAAAAAGGTCAGATGACATTCTATTAGGCAATTAAGTGATCCATTAACAAAGGCTTGATCTTAGCAAACATTCCTTCTCCCTCCAGCAGCTTCCAAGTATCTTTACATATCAATCAGTAACTGTCTGTCTTTGAACCAGCAGCCTTGCTGTGTTACAGCTCTTTATCTTACAACACAGACTCAATAGCCTGGGGAAAATTTTCTGTTTCTTGTAAGGTTGATATTTGAAACTGCAAGGCTTTGGAAAACCAGGCCCTGTGAAGTACATATGCTTTATGCATCCTCTACATCTCCCCCCGTTTTATTTATTTAAAAGAAAAAGCAAAAGCTATAGATTAGGTTTGCACAATTAAGACAAAAGCATTTAAAGCAAAGTTGTTATCATTTAGCATGGCAAGTCCTTCTAACTTACTTCAGGTGAGGACTGATGGTGTCATCATCTCAGTGCGGCTGCATCGGCATCACTCCAGGTGCAATTGAGTGTAATTACCAAGTGTTGAAACTCCAGAATGGGATACTGCTCTGCACGACAGTTGATTTTGAGTCCAGAGAGTTTGTTTATGTTACACTGTCTGGGGGTGGGATGGGAGGGGAGAGAGAGGGAGACAGAAAGAGAGAGAAAGAGGGAGAGGGAGAGAGGGGGAGAAGGGAGAGGGGAGAGGGGGAAGGGGGAAGGGGGGACGGGAAAGGGAGACGGTGCACATGCGTGCGTGCTGGGGTCCTTTAAATGAAAACTCACTCATTAATCTCCCCAGGTCCTTTAAATGAGAACTCACTCATTAATCTCCCCAGGGAGAGTGTTAATCCATTCATGAGGGATCCGCCCCCATGACTCAATCAGTTTCCAACACTGCCACATT
>NW_007734255.1:17132-17900 GCF_000696425.1 Galeopterus variegatus | reverse complement strand
ATCAGTTTCCAACACTGCCACATTGGGGATCAGATTTCCACATGAGTTTTGGAGGGGACAGTACATGTAAACTCCATCAGTATGGTTATTTTCCATTTGTTTACTCAGTCTCTCAACATGGATGTGCTGGGGATGCATATTTCTTGCTGTAGGATCAATTGTATAATATATATTCAAAGTTTTATTTTAATAAGATAATGACAGTTTGACTTTTGGATGAGGAAGAGGAGAAGAGCACTTATTGGATATCTGTGCTGTCCCAGTCTCTGTCCCTTGGTTCTCAAAGTGTGGTCTCCGGAGCAGCAACTTCAGCATCATGTGGAATTTGTTAGCAAGGCAGATCGTCAGGCCCCACCCCAGACCCAGTGAATCAGAAACTCTGCAGGTGAGACCCAGCAATTGATGGTTTAACAACCCTTACAGGTGACTCTGATGCATACTAAAGTAGAGAACCACTGTCTTATAGCAAGGAATTCTAATAACCACAACTCAAGTTGGAGTATATCCCGTTTTATAGGTAAGAAAAGTGAGGTTCGGATTGGGAATTCTCTCATAGTTCTGAAGGCCAGAAGTTTGAAATGAAGGTGTTGTCTACACCCCTTTTTCTCAAGGCTCTAGAAGAGAATCCTTGTGTGTTTTGAGCTTCTGGTGGCTCCTCGCAATCCTTGGTGTTCTTTGCCTTGTGGCTGCATGACTCCAGTCTCTGCCTCTGTTGTCAGATGACTTTCTGTGTCTCTGTGTGTCCTCTCCTCTTCTTTTAAGTTCACC
>NW_007734255.1:14309-15683 GCF_000696425.1 Galeopterus variegatus | reverse complement strand
CTCTGTTGTCAGATGACTTTCTGTGTCTCTGTGTGTCCTCTCCTCTTCTTTTAAGTTCACCTATCATTAGATTTAGGGCCCGCCTTAATCCTGACCTCATCTTAACTAGTTACGTCTGTAGAGACCGTATTTACAAAGAGTTACATTCTGAGGTTCCTGGTGGACATAAATTTGGTGGGGACATTATCACTATCATCCCACTACAACACCTTTGTAGAAAATCAGTTGACAATATGTGGGTACTTCAAAGAGTGTGTGGAAAATGGAATTAAAAGATAATACACATCTTTCCATGAACTGTTTGAAGACCCCTCATCTATGAGAGTACTTCTGGACACTATTCTGTTCAGCTGATGTATGTATCTACCTTTATGCCCATACCATACTGTCTTGATTACTCTAGCTTTATAGTAAGTCTTAACGTCAGGTAGTGTGAGTCTCCCAACTTTGTTGTAAAAATAGTTTTAGCTATCTTAGGTCCTTTGCTTTTCAGTATAAATTTTAGAATCAGCTTGTCCAATTCTACAACAGGCTTTTGCCTGTTGGGATTTTGGTTGGGATTGCTTTGAATCTATTGATCAATTTGATTTCTTAATAATATTGAGTGTTTTGATTCATCAGTTTAGGTCTACCTTTCACTAGTGTTTAATAGTGGCTTTAAGTGTTCCCGGGCTTGTGGTTGCATAACTCTGTTCTCTGTGTCCATCTTTAGATGGCCTTTTCCTCTTCTCATTGTGTCTTATGTTCTGCTTCTTACAAGGAATAGTTGTCACTGGATTTAGAGCCTGCCCAGATATTCCAGGATGATCTCATCTCAAGATCTTTAACTTAGTTACAGGGACAAATATCCTTTTTCCAAATAAGGTCATATTCACATGTTCCAGGGGTCAGGACATGTTCATGTCTTTCTGAGAGCCACCATTCAGCCCACTACAAGAACCATGCTCAGTGCCTTACTTGAAAATTTGTTGCTTTATAAAATAAAATTAAAAAATAAAACAAAAACAAGCCGTGTTTACATACTGAAATGAGTATTTGAGAGTGTTAGGGTTTATTCTTCCCTGTTCGTGTCTCCTCAACTAACCCAAGCCACACCGTCTTCTTGCTGTTTTTCAAACACTCCAAGCCAGGCCTTTGCACTGTCTCATTGCTTTGGTGTCTCATCTTGCAGATGCTACAAGCTCTGTTCCTTCAAATTAATTTGGGTCACTGCTCAGTATCATCTTATTGGAGGGATTATCTTTATCTAAAATATCAATTCTCTGTCATTCTCCATTCCCTACTCTACTTTATTTTCTTCTTAGCACTTACCCCCATCTGACATATTGTGTAGTTGTCAGTCTTTTGTTTGTTTTCATGAACTATAAAGTAAGC
>NW_007734255.1:2280-13322 GCF_000696425.1 Galeopterus variegatus | reverse complement strand
GATAGAGAAACAAGGTAAATGGCCCCAACAGGAAAACAATCACATCAATTCAAAATGCAAGACCATTTAATATGACACTTTTCTGGGACTTTTCAAAAAGTCATCATAAAAAAAAAGTGTGTGTGCGTGTATATGTGACTGTTCTCTAGACAAAAGGAAACTAAAGAGACATAATTACCAATTGTGATGTGTGAATTTAGATTGGACCCAGATTGAAGGGGGAAGTTATAACAGGCATTCTTTCACCAGTTGGAGAAATTTGAGCATAGTTGCATATCAGATAATATTGTGTATTGTGGTCATATAAGAGATTATGTTTTTCTTAGAAATCACATGCGTAAGTTTTTAGGGATGAGTTATGATTCCTGCAACTTACTTTGAAATGGAAGAGCAAAAGAACATACACATAGGTGTATACAGAGAGATGAAGCAGACATGGCAGATTGTTAACAAATGTTGAATCTGGGGGAGGGTATATTAGTGATCATTGTATTTTTTTCTCCTTAACTTTTCTATTCAAAAAGAGTGTGAGGAAAATAATCCTTTTAAAAAGCTGGAATTGAAACAGTAGAGCTCAGTAATCCAAGTGATGATTACATGGCAATTAATTCCCCAGAGGAGAAGGGGGTGCTTTGAACTGGGAAAGGGTGTTGAATGAAGAATTGACTAAACATGGAGCTGACCTGTCCACTTGATTTATTATGTGTGTGTGTCCTGCCTGCTCTCCTTATGTGGGTACTTCTGTAGACTATAAGGTTGAAAAAGAAATATTGGAAAGACAATCATCCCTTGTATTGAGTGAATCAATCTTAAAGACAGGTGAAACAACTTCAGGTATGTGGTCTCTCATATTTGTGAGACGGAAACTTCTGGAACTTGGTTTTGTTTTCAAATATCAAATTTTTTTAGTATTTTCATCTTGTCATAAGCTTAAAATTTTCCTCTGAATTTTATAGCCAATAATTATTTTTCTGTCTTGAAGCAATCAATTATTTGCATTAAGCTATTGATTTTACAAGTAAGTATTCTCTTCTTATACTGCATTTTGTAACTTAATGTTAAGAAAGTTAATGGGACCAAAAAAGTATAGGGACCCATTCTAATTCACTTATTTAATCACCTGCCTGATTTTTCAGAATAAAGCAAAACAGAACAGATTACCCTACAATTAGATGATCTAGTTTCCAAAGGAAACATTATAATGATAATGTATTTAATATTTTAATAAAATTTTCATTTACAGAATTTGGTATTGCTTCTTGAAAGCTATGTAGCTTAAAATACGAAACTTGCTCTAAGTTATGATGTGATGAATTAGCTAGGATGTCATTTCTAAATTACTCTGTTACTATAGTGATAGAGAACTTCTCTTAATAGTGCAGTGTCATTAGATGCCTCAACTTACAAAATATTTACCCCCATATGGTACCCATCTAAATCACAGACAAGTTTTAATCAGATTTTCAAAATGAAACCTTTCATAGTCAGAGATCCTGTTGCAAGCTCAAAGAGCTGCTTTGAATGGGTTTAGAAAATCAGAACCTCTAATGTCTCTAATGCGAAGATTCCATTTACTGAAGATTTCTCTCCCAGATTTTATTTATCCAGAATTTACTGGATAATGTTGCCTTTTCATTTTTGACATTCTTTGAAAGATTATGTTGTTTCTAGATAGTAAATTGTCACATCTTTTCTTACTAGATAAATAGAATTATTTCTACAGTAGTCTTTAGGACAAATGAGGTAATATCNAATCATCATCTTGTAATTCTCAGTATAATGGTAGGTTCAGGCAAGGGTTATGCATGGATGCGCAGAATGCTCGGTGAAAGGTTGTTGGGGAAAGGGATATGTGTATGCATGGTGCCACTTTGCAGGGGAAACATCACCTTTGCAGTGGAGTGATCTGATGGCCACCACTCAATCAACTGATCCTGACTTTCAGTGTCCCTATTGTGATACTATATGAAGCATACATCAGCCATGAAGTATTCTTGAAAAAATGTTTAACTTGATTCTAATCAAGGCTGCACTGAATTTCAAGGAAGTTGTAGGAAACACAGGGGATAGAGAAACAAGGTAAATGGCCCCAACAGGAAAACAATCACATCAATTCAAAATGCAAGACCATTTAATATGACACTTTTCTGGGACTTTTCAAAAAGTCGTCATAAAAAAAAAGTGTGTGTGCGTGTATATGTGACTGTTCTCTAGACAAAAGGAAATGATTTAAGAGAGAAGGTGTGAGGTTGGGATTATATTGCATAGAACCTTAATGGCCAGGTCAAGGAATTTAAATAAAGGAAAGCCATTTTAAAGAAGAATCATGTTTTTTAAATGGTGTAATTTTATTCCTTTTACCTCACTATCTTACTATACTTCTCTGCAATTGAGGATTACAGTTATTTTCTTTCAGTAAAGTCAAGGTCTTGGTTATTATCTAATGATAGACAACATTTTTATTATTTTATTCACAGGGATGAGGAAGGAACAGGTTTTTCAAGTTGTAAGAAATAACCTGGCTATGGGAAAGGGTAAGAAGACCCAGGGTTCAGACTCTCTGGTTGGGGGAGGATGAGGGTGACATTTTGAGTCTCTTTTAAAAGCACCTTTCTACATAGTCTGATTCCTAAAATGTTCTCCATTTACCATCCTCTAAGGTATAACTGTACTCCAAAGACCCCAGATACTTAATGGGGAATAGGACAAGGGGAGGACTATTAGTCATTGCATAGTTGCTAGCATTGAAAGCTGAGAGCCAATTTTGCAGCTTGGGACAGAAGGTAGACTACCTTGGAGCCAGGTTCAAAGCTTTGATACCAGATGAAAGCTGCAGATACAGAAGGGTAACATTTGACAAGCGGGTGGATGACAGAGTGGGTACACTAGAGAGTGTGGTTAATTTAATGACTCCAGATAAGGCTTCTTTAAAATTGAAAGCAAGCCACTGGGAAACAGCCAGCAAAGCTGTAACTTGTAGATTTTCCCCTCCTGGTAGATATGGATGGGGAAAAGAGAAGGGACACAGGTAGTTTTGAATTCTAAAAACTTAAATTGCTTCTCAGAAAGAGGCAGTATAGACTTTTCTCACTGGAATTTATGAGGGTTCAAATCAAATTCTCTAGGAAAGTGGAGGTTAACTTTAAGTGACAAATCTAAATATTATGTTTTAAATGTTAAATGAATTATATAAAGATTATTTATGCTCTTTCTTCCCCACCAATGATGTGGGGAAATTCTGAATTTCTATATTACTGAACCATACAATTTAGCCTTTAGTTATGTTTTACTTAGAATGAAAGATGAGAGAACCTCAGGATTTTGAGCACTTAAAGTTCATCTAATTCCATCACCTTCTAAATTCATTACTTTACTTATTCATTTAACTATCAAGAATAACTCTATCACTATTTGTGAGGTTCAAGAGATAAAAGATAAACTAAACACACCCCTGTCTTCAAAGTGCTCACACTCTGCTCTAGGAAACAAACAGCAAAATGTGGCCCTGTGAAGAGCTGAGCCTCCACAGTTACCCAGTGGCAACAAGACATAGATTATAAGGGGAAGGGCAAGTCATATCTTTTCTTACTAGATAAATAGAATTATTTCTACAGTAGTCTTTAGGACAAATGAGGTAATACATTATCTTATGGGTGTAGTATTATGACGCCTTGATTCTCTACTCACTTGCTATTTGCTACATCCATCTTTTCTTACTAGATAAATAGAATTATTTCTACAGTAGTCTTTAGGACAAATGAGGTAATATCTTATCTTATGGGTGTAGTATTATGACGCCTTGATTCTCTACTCACTTGCTATTTGCTACATCTAGTCATGTGGGTATATTCTGTTTCATAGTTTGGCCAGTAGTAAAATGAGCCATGATTTTGGGCTGTGCTCCCACAAAAGCATTAGGAGAGTGGAGTATCCTCTTCACTATTTCAGTATTTGGTTTTCATATTTAGAGACAATTGATATATTTACATCCTGGGTCTTCTGACTTACCTTAGTAGATGGGAAAGTAAAGATTAAAAACCAAATGGGTTCTAGGAAAGATTTAAAGGTATGAAATGGAATTAACTTCTTGTGATCTTGCATGAACTTGATCTGTGGGAAATTCATTGGTTATGCATTCACGTGGTTCTCAGTCTTATTAACATGTGTCTAGTAATACCTTACTTTTTATGAGTCTGTCTGAATGTGAGCTAACAGTATAATGCACACCAAACTGAGAAGGTATTCCGAGACCAAAGAATGAAGCAGGTCACTCCATATGGTTTACAAGGAGTTTACTATCATTATTATTATTGATGGGTGGCTACTTACAGGGAGTGGATCTGAGTGCTGTGCAATTGCTGTGGAAGTGGGAGATTCCCAGGCACCTTGCGGCCTCCTGTTGTTTATCTTTGGTGTTGTTGGCATCATTGCTCTTATCTTTTTTTTTTTTTCTTGGCAGCTGGCCGGTATGGGGATCTGAACCCTTGACCTTGGTATTATGACACAGTGCTCCTACCAACCGAGTTAATGGACCATTCTCCTTATCTTACACAAGCATAGCATTTTGTTCCTTTCCCTTCCTCAGTTGTTAAGCAACCTGTGCTGGGGAAAGATTGTAACTGTCTTCTCAGCCAGAGCTCCAAAGGCCCTGAGGATGGAGTGAGTTCTGACCAGGATTCTTATAGTCACTAAGTTAATTCCTTCATTTGCAAGGAATTTTTGTTCGTTTGTTTTTGTTTGGGTGTCCACTCAGAGGCAAAGCTTCAGGCCCATTTCAGAAGTGAGAAGGTTTGTGCAATTAAGTCTAGGTCATTCAGGCAAATTAAGTTCTTATCTGTTCTAAGCTCTCCCAGACAAATGGCTGGAAGTCCCCTTCATACTTGCACAAATTAAATTCCTAATCTCTTGGTTTGCAAAAGACTGTGTCCTGACAGCTGTAGGGGTTTTCCAACTTAGCCCTCTTGAGTTCATGTTCTTTGTTGTTAACTGTGTGGTATGCTATTAGACTCTGGGCACTTAAACACAGTTTGAAATTTAGATAAAGATTTGAGAGTGGCTTAACAAGTAGAAGAATTTTATTAGTGCTTTTTATCCCTCGTGGTCAGTAGTAAGAAGGGGAAATTCTTATTTCCCGCCCTAAACTGTGCTCTGATTGGGTTATATTCATGGAAGGCAGTTTTAGGGACATAGGACAGGCCTGAAATTGAAAGTACTGTGTCTTCATTTCTTCAGAGTTGACTTGGTGCCCTCTCCACACTCATAGTCTAAAGTGCTGGCAAAAATAGGCAGTGGTTTATCCTCAGGGCAAACCCTCCCTCCTAAAGTGACCCTTCTCACTTTGTTAGCATTTATTGAATGTTTACTACCTGCTAGGTGCCTTCATCTAATCCGCACAGCAATTCAGTGAAGTACAGGTACTTACAATATTATTACCACCCTCATCGTCACCACCACCACTCCTGTTTTAAAGATGAGGAAATTGAGCCTTAAGGATATTAAGAGGTTTATTCAAAGTCAAAGTTTATTATGAGTAAGTGGTAGAGCTGGAATTCAAATCCTGGACTTCCTTATTCTAGAGTCCAAGCTCTGCACCCCTATGTTGAATTTACATATCCTAAAACTCACCACATTGCCTCCTATCTTGATTCTACTTCTGTACTTAGAACATTATGATTGACAGCTTTTGTGTTTTGTGTGTCTGGCTTCCAATTTTGAGTTAAGGTCTCAGGAGCTATTTCTTATATTAGTTATCTTCAGACTGGGATATATACAGTCACGCACGGCCTAACGACTTTTCAGCCAACCGTGGACCACACATACGACGATGGTCCCATGAAATTATAATGGCTGTGTAGTGGGCTCTACCATCTAGGTTTGTGTAAGTATACCCTCTGATGTTTGTGCAACGACAAAAGCACTTAATGCTGCCTTTCTCAGAATGTGTTCCTGTCGTTAAGCTACCTATGAGTGTATATGCTGAGGGGTTCATGGAGACTTCCCAGGGATTTTGCATTCAAAAATTGTTTTAATGTGTTTAGATGCTCAATGTCCTTACTTACTCTTTCCTAGTATGGTTGCCTGAGAACACCTGGGGCAGGCTTCTGCTTTCCCAGCTCTCCATTCACAAATTGCTTTTTTTTTTCCCACTTGACAAAGACGGTCAGTCATGTTTCTCACCAAGGATGAATCTTACAACAGTTGATTGCCTCAGGGAGTAAAAGCCTCTGGTTCACCCAATAAATTTAAAGAATTTAAGAATTCTTAGCTTCTGGTTGAGAATTTGAAAATAGCAAAGTGAAGAGAGCTTTGGTCAGAATCATAGATGTTTCATCCAGGTAACATAACTCTACATCCTATTTATCTTTTTCAGAATCAACTTGCTTATTGTCTATCTATGGCGGTAGGGGTGGGGTTTAAGGGAAGGCATATTAGCAGTTTTATTTGAATTGAAAAATGAATTTTCTGACAGAAAGTAAATTTGATTTGATTTATTCACTTGGCAATGAGGACAGCCTTAGCAATTAGATTGTTTGGGTGGACATATTTCATTAAGCTTCCAGGGTTGCAATAATAACATATTTAAAATATATATACTGTATACAATACTGGAAATTATATCCATGCCTCCATTAAATTTGTGATAAAAATTTTAAATGTCAGTTTAAAAATGTCAGAAGAATACAAGATTTTTCAAAATTCTTTCAGGAAGTGCAGAAGTGAAAAAATTGAAGAACTTGGTGTTAGGTCACCGTGTCCCTCTTACCTGTCCCCACACCAGCCCAACTCTCCCTTGCCTAAGACTGCCTAGAACCCCTATTGGTCTGGGAAAAGAGTTAGGACTTATTTCTCCCAAGTATTTTAAAATTAGATTGTTATCTACTTGAAGTACTTTAAATAAATCTTAGTTGCTAAGTCACTTTCTTTAGAAGCTGCCTCTTAATGTTGCATTTGTATCGATTTTATAGGAGACTGTTGGCATTTTGGGGAGTTACGTTCTAGAGTCTTCTAAATAGATTGAGATTCAACTATCTTATATTAATATCTGACTGTGTATCAAGTTCCACTAGAGAAGTTAGTGAATACTGTACTGTACTTGTAGGAGAGGAAGAAATGTCCAATTTGAGGATCCAACATAAAGATATTAAAAATAGTTTAACATTTATTATCATCTTCTTCTTTGGTGAAATCAGCATGACTGATTGGTAAGAGGAAGTTGAGCAAAATTTCTTATGCCAAAATATGTGTAGGTGAACCAGTATGTTACTTACTGTAAGCAATCAAAGAGTAAAAAACCAGAAACAACCATAAGGAATATACAAAACCCGAAGTAGACAAAGCTCCCACAAGTTTTTACATTTAAATAAGAAAAGTTTAAACATAGTAGAGTTTGAAGTCTGAAGTTGGGAACCCGGAGCACTTTGTGTGGGAAGTTGGTAGTGGGCAAGAAGCCTGGAAGACAGAGAAGATAGCCTGAGGTTAGGTGGGCACGGCGGTTAGGTACACAGTATGGGAAAACTAACTGTCCTTCCCAAGGCATTGGGTTCCTACCTGAGTTTATCTCCCAGGCTCATCCATTCATTCCCTTTTGCCCTGCTTCATCTCACAAAAGCTTTGAGGGAGAAGGACCAATGTTTGTTTTAATGATTCTGCTTCACCAGTGAGCTGTAATGTTTATTCATTTTGCAGCCTTAAACGTCTGGCCTAGTTCAATACCGTATTAAAAAAATTTTTTTTTTAAACTTCCAACTGGTCTCTAGTTTCCACTTTAGGACATGTTTTAATCTTAATATCCTTTCCTTTCCTCGTTTTTTATGTGACTACTTTTACTCTTCTTACCCTTCCTCACTAAAACAAACCTTTTCAATTTTTTTTTAAACTTCCAACTGGTCTCTAGTTTCCACTTTAGGACATGTTTTAATCTTAATATCCTTTCCTTTTCTCGTTTTTTATGTGACTACTTTTACTCTTCTTACCCTTCCTCACTAAAACAAACCTTTTCAATAGTCTTTTAATGAAGAATTGCCCTTAATCGTCCATTATTTTTGCGCCTGTGCTCTACGTCTAATGGATCATTACATCACTCCTTCCTTGCCTAAAGAATAGGGACTCCACAGTGACTGAAGTAACACCTCCACTGTGCTCCCATAGCACGTATATATTGTAGAATTTATCATATGATATAGTGCATGGTGGTGTGTAGATTGGATTCCTCAGCTGGGTTGTGAAAGCTTTGAAATTATGTTTGTATTATCTGTCACTTTTCAGTGCTTTCCATAGTGCCTCAACATGGTAGGCATTTTATGCTTGTTGATGGAATGAATGAATACTTATATAAACATCAAAGATATTAAAAAGAAAGTAGTGAAAAAAAAGACTAATAATAATATTAGCCAATTTTTATAGTGTGCTTATTGTGTGCCCTAATAAGTGCTTTGTATGTACTAACTCATGGAATCCTCACAACTGCCCGATGTATTCTCAAATTTTATTTCCTAGATTAAAGACAAGTGAGAATAGCTTGGAAACTCATCTCTAATTCATTTTTAGGTAAAAATAGAAAGTAAGCTTTATAGTCTGTTGGACCTGCTGTAGGTGGCATTATAGCATAGTGGTTATGCCTGTGGGCTCTAGAGCCAGGCTACCTGCATTCACATCCTGGCTGTGACTCTTAATTAGCTGTGCAAGTTAGTGGGCAAATGAGCCTTCATTTGTTCATCTGCAAAAAAGGGAATGATGATAAAATGTACCTTATAAGATTGTTGTGGACACTAAAGGTACTGCGTGCAGCATACTTAGGCAGTACCTAGCAAAAATGAACACCCAATAAGGATTCGCTATTATTATTTCATAAATGCCTATCTTGACACTTTTACCTTAACACAATTAAATGTCTTGCATGTCAGACAGGCTATCTTCTTTGCACGTTCAGATAGGAAGACTTTAGGGGAGGATATTCTCTGTATGATTTAAAAGTTACTTGCAACCTAAAATGTCAGTGGTATTAATTCAGGGAAAATGAGAGGCCATTCTTTCTCCTTGTTTCAGTGTCTTTGTTGAGCCACTTCAGTGCTTTCTGATTTCTCAAAGATTTGAAGTATCAGAAAAGGAGTGACCTGGCCAATTTTTAAATAGGTATCATTAGTAATAGGTAATACTGGTTTACTGGTTTTAAATTAGCATCTGTTTGTTCATCAGTATAGTGAACAATGGTACTTTTCTCTCAGGGTTTCTTCTAAATACAAAATGAGGTGACTTGGGGCTTTTGCCATCACAAATTCTGCAACATTGTTACAAGCCATGACTTTACCCTGCAGGTGAAATGACCTTAAAACAAAGGTATACTGGTACTTTAATAAGTAAACTTAAATGAATGAGGTCTAAGAAAGAATCACCGTAAAATGAATTTTACTTACAATGATTACTATTTAAAATCTTTCTTTAAGCCTCCTAGTCAGCTATTTTAAAGTCTTGGACTAAAAGCTCTTCCTCCTGTGTCTGAATGTGCATGTGCTTATGAATGGAGCGCCACGTGGATAGGCATAGAGCAGATGAAGGGTTACCTATAATTTGCTTCTGCATAACGTGACCAGATTGGAGGACCATGTTTCTTCCCACAAACAGGTGTGTATAATTCCCAGTGGCCTTAAACCAAGCAGTCAGCATGTATAGGCTTACCACATGTGGCACTGAGATGGAATTGTTCCATTCACAAAGGGATTTCTTCCTCTCATAGGAAAATACAAAGGAAGGGGTACATCAGTACATTCAGAAAGATGGTCACAGATGAGAAAGCTCCAATCCTGTAATTATGAAAGGGATTTTATGAACTTTTAACTTTCTGTGAAAGCTCACAGTGCTGTTGCAGGTTGTTTCTATTCCTATATAGTAGTCAAACATGAGGCTTTCCTTTTTTGTCACATCAAAGTCAACATTTTCATCTTTTCCTTAAATATGTTTGTACTGTTACTTTAATTTAGTTTTTGCACCCCCAAAATCTTTCTTTTTTTCAAAGACATATACTTACAGATTTGGGGAAAGAGTTCCTACATCACTAGTTTCTGCCTGAAAAGACATTTATAAATTGGACTTTGTAATTAATAAATATTATTATGATTATTTTCCCTATGTCCCTAAATATCGTTATATATTAACATGTAGTTCGTTCATCATTATAATGGGCATGATGAAATCTTCCACACAGGGTTTTTTTTTTTTTTTTCCTTTTTGTCTTTTTTTCGTGACTGGCAACGGATCGCAACCCTCAGTGTCGCGCCCGCACCGGACCGGGACCGGCCATGGGATCGCAACCCTCGGTGTCGCTCCCGCCCCTCGCTCAGCCAGTGAACGGCCGGTCTGTATGTGGGATCCGAACCCTCGGCGGGAGCGCCACCGCACTTCCCAAGCGGCGCACTATAGCAGTGCGCCACCGGGCCGACCCCTTCACAGGGTTTTTGTGAGGATGAAATAACTTCTGCAAAGTGCTAGTGTAGTGCTTGGCAGATGATAAGTACTCAGTTTGTGGTAGATATCTTCTACTAGTGTTAATTTTTTTTTTTTTTCCTTTTTTTTTTTGTCTTTTTTCATGACCGGCAACGGATCGCAACCCTCAGTGTCGCGCCCGTACCGGACCTGCCACGGGATCGCAACCCTCGGTGTTGCTCCCGCCCCTCGCTCAGCCAGTGAGCGGCCGGTCTGTATGTGGGATCCGAACCCTCGGCGGGAGCGCCACCGCGCTTCCCAAGAGGCGCACTATAGCAGTGCGCCACCGGGCCGGCCCCCTACTAGTGTTAATTTTTAATGGTCTTTAGTGACATGGGGCAAACAATCATATTGAGTGGTAAAAGTAAATTACAAAATGGTATCCTGGGTCTTGAGAAATCAAATTGTAAGTATAATTTTCGTGTGTATTGATTTAACAGTAGCTCGCTCTCTGGGTGATAGGATTATTTTCTTCTGTTTGTTTTTTCATTATTTTGCAATTAAAAAACCCACATACATGACTAATTATCTGAGTGAAAGCTTCATTTATTTTTTTTTATTTT